>NC_092247.1:16484484-16784484 GCF_036320965.1 Panulirus ornatus | reverse complement strand
CTTCACCCTCTCAATCAATACCCTCCCATATAATTTTCCAGGAATACTCAACAAACATATACCTCTGTAATTTGAGCACTCATTTTTATCCCCTTTGCCTTTGTACAATGGCACTATGCACGCATTCCGCCAATCCTCAGGCACCTCACCATGAGCATACATACATTAAATAACCTTACCAACCAGTCAACAATGCAGTCACCCCCTTTTTTGATAAATTCTACTGCAATACCATCCAAACCCGCTGCCTTGCCGGTTTTCATCTTCCGCAGAGCTTTTACTACCTCTTGTCTGTTTACCAAATCATTTTCCCTGACCCTCTCACTTTGCACACCTTCTCGACCAAAACACCCTATATCTGCCCCTCTATCATCAAACACATTCAACAAACCTTCAAAATACTCACTCCATCTTCTCACATCACCACTACTTATCATTACGTCCCCATTAGCCCCCTTCTCTGAAGTTCCCATTTGCTCCCTTGTCTTACGCACTTTATTTACCTCTTTCCAAAACATCTTTTTATTCTCCCTAAAATTTATTGATACTCTCTCGCCCCAACTCTCATTTGCCCTCTTTTTCGCCTCTTGCACCTTTCTCTTGACCTCCTGCCTCTTTCTTTTATACATCTCCCAGTCATTTGCATTATTTCCCTGCAAACATCGTCAAAATGCCTGTCCCTTCTCTTTCACTAATAATCTTACTTCTTCATCCCACCACTCACTACCTTTTTTAATCTGCCCACCTCCCACGCTTTTCATGCCACAAGCATCTTTTGCGCAAGCCATCACTGCTTCCCTAAATTCATCCCATTCCTCCCCCACTCCCCTTACGTCCTTAGTTCTCACCTTTGTCCATTCTGTACTCAGTCTCTCCTGGTACTTCCTCACACAAGTCTCCTCCTCAAGCTCTTTTACTCTCACCACTCTTTTCACCCCAACATTCTTATTTTCTGAAAACCTCTACAAATCTTCACCTTTGCCTCCACAAGATAAAATATCAGACATCCCTCCATTTGCACCACTCAGCACATTAACATCCAAAAGTCTCTCTTTCGCGCGCCTATCAATTAACACGTAATCCAATAACGCTCTGTGGCCATCTCTCCTACTTACATACGTATACTTATGTATATCTCTCTTTTTAAACCAAGTATTCCCAATCACCAGTCCTTTTTCAGCACATAAATCTACAAGCTCTTCACCATTTCCATTTACAACACTGAACACCCCATGTATACCAATTATTCCCTTACTCACCTTTGCATTCAAATCACCCATCACTATAACCCGGTCTCGTGCATTAAAACCACTAACACACTCACTCACCTGCTCCCAAAACACTTGGTGCATATGCACCTGGGCATAAGATCATGAGAGGCAAGTGTTTTGGGAGCATGTGAGTGAGTGTGTTAGTAGTTTTGATGCACGAGACCGGAGAAAGTCCCTGACGATTCGAGAAGCTGATAAAGACGATCTGGGGAGCAGTTCAGGGGATCTAAGACGATGTGTTCTTGACGAAGCTTTACGTTGCTCATGATGAGGTGGAAAGATGTGGTTTAGACAACCTTGGCAGTTGGTCGTAACGCTCATTTGGGTAGTAACGATCCGAGCAGTTGGTTATGACGAAGTTAGAAGTTGGTTATGACACTTTGAGAAGTTGGTCATAACTATGTGAGAACTTGATGAAGACGATGTAGAAAGTTGGTCATGATGGAAGACGATATAAGAAGCTGTTCATTTTTGGTCACGGTAAGGACGATTTAAGAAGCTGTTGATCACGAAGTGTTAAATTGGTCTCGACGGTCTGGAATCTTGGTAAAGCCAACCTGGGTAATTGGTTATAACAATTTGAAGAGGTTGCTGGAAACGATATGAAGACTTGGTTACGACGATGTGTCAATAAAAGTTAGCGAAGACGACAGGAGGTGTTGGGACTGACGGTAACAGACGATAGTTTATAACGAAGTGGATCTTGAAGGAGGTACGATAAGTCGAGAAAGACGATACATATAAACCTTCACTAACTGGGGAGCAGAGAGAGAGAGACAATGTGAGACTGTTGTATTACGAGGTGAGAGGTTGAGGAAGAGTGTGTGAGGCGGTGTAGCTCATCTGAGCATTGGAAAGAGAAGTGGCATCTCAGAAAACGACAACATTTGCCATTGATGCTGACGATCTAAGAAGCTGTTCATGACGATCCAAGTTTGTTCTTGATGACTATTAGCCATTTTGGTCATCATCAGCTGAAAAATGGCATCGTTATCTAAAAAAAATTGGTCATTACAATCTGAGAAATCTGGCAAAGACATTTTGTTAGGTTGAACATACTGAACTGACCTATTGGGAGAGACAGAACATCGTGGTCTTAAAACACGGTCGAGACGATGTGAGAAAATGGCAATGATGAAGTCCTAAATATTTTTCTATAACAATCGGAACAATTGAAGAGCAAGCCGATTCCTGAAATTGGTCCGAACTATCTGTAAAGTCGTGAAGGATGTTCTCAGACGTATCTTAACAAACTCATGACTTAGATTTTAGTCAATCAATCACGACACTTTGCAGAAAAAACATTGATAAAGACGATGTACGAAGTTGGACATGACGAGCTGATGAGTTGCTATAGACGATGTGAAGTTACTATAGACGATGTGAAATTGCTATAGACGATGTGAAGTTGCTATAGACGATGTGAAGTTGCTATAGACGATGTGAAATTGCTATAGACGATGTGAAGTTACTATAGACGATGTGAAATTGCTATAGACGATGTGAAGTTGCTATAGACGATGTGAAGTTGCTATAGACGATGTGAAATTGCTATAGACGATGTGAAGTTGCTATAAACGATGTGAAGTTGCTATAGACGATGTGAAGTTGCTATAGACGATGTGAAGTTGCTATAGACGATGTGAAGTTGCTATAGACGAAGCTGGCTGTGACAGTGTGCCATGTTGATCATGTGACCGTCTGTCATGCTATGCCAATCATGGAAATGATGATGATGATATGAAAAGTTAGTGATGAACCAAATGTCAAGTTTGTCACAATGATCATAAATAAGTTGGTCAAGACAATATGAAAGGCTGGAAATGACGATTTAAGATGAAGTGTCAAGTTGGTAGAGAGTATTTGTGATCTTGGTGAAGACTATGTGTGAAGTGTGTTATGACGAGGTAAGGCGTTGGTAGAGATGATCGAAGACGTTGATGAAGACGATCTTGTAAGAACTTGGTGTAGAGGATCGAACGATACCATCAAAACGATGAACCTAAAGTTGAAAAAAAAAAAAAGATGACTTTAAGAATTGGTCATGATGACCTGTAAGGTTCGGAAAGATGATAGGTATTGTTTATATATGACGTAGTGACAAGTACAACCAGACGTTCTGAGGAAGGGGTTATGTCGAGCTGATGATGATGATGATGATGATGAAGCGCTAAGTTGAACATAACAATTGGAAAATGTTTGTGAGGACGGTCTGTGAGGCGACCAGGGTAGTGTTTCATGACCAGCTTAGATACGAGAGAGAGAGAGAGAGAGAGAGAGAGAGAGAGAGAGAGAGAGAGAGAGAGAGAGAGAGAGAAATGACCGAAGTTGGTAGAGTTGGTCATGATTGTTTGTGAGAAGTTGCTGAAGACGTTGCTCATGACGAAGTGCCACGTCTGACAAGAGAATCTAAAAAGGTTTCTCAAAGTCAGTCAAGGCGATGTGTGAAGCCTGCCATGACAGAGGGAAGAAGTTGACCCTCACGATCTGGAAAGGTAATCAGGGACGACATGATGAAGTTGGTAAGACGATTTGAGAAGTTTGTCGTGAGGATGTGAAGGGTTGAGGACGACAGTCTGAGAATTCGGGGGATAACGAAGTTAGAAGTTAGAGAAAATGATTTGAGAAGTTGGATATGAAGGACTTAGAAGCTGGTAAAGACGATCGGAAAAAGATGAAAAAAAGATTCAAAGAATCATTTCCTTATTCATTCGAAGGTTACCTTAAGAAGAGCTTCAATTCTCTGCCAAATAATTTACGGTAATTCTAGTATATTTGTGAACAGTCGAAATGATATCTGACATTATCATAATCTATAGATAAAGATTTTTTTTTTCAATAGATGAATTTAAATGAATACAAATGTAACTGTGTATAAATATCTATTAAGCATATAAAAAGTTTTTACTTCATCAGTAGCGCTCTATATTCTTATCAGAAGAAAAGGTTTACAGTGTTGATAAGGAAATAAGAAAAAAAAGTTTTTTAACATGTTATTGTAGTGAGCGCGAGTTAGTGATTCATATTTGGCGCGCGTTAGCGTAGGTGGCGCTGGTGTCGGGGCAGAGAGGCCGACCATATTTGAACAAGAGGTGTACCGTTGACCCAGGGCTCGAGAGAAAAAAAAAAAAAAATAAGCATCATGTGATCGTGATAGGGGATGAGAACGTTGGGTATACGTAAGTAAAACTCTGAGGATAGTTTTGGAGAATGTGTGAGCCGTAATAGTAATTGGAGTATATCGAAAATTGCAGGAATCTTGGGCGTGTTGTGGTACTGAGTAAGGGCTGCTGTGGAGGCGGGTGGCGCGTCCTTAATTTCGTGGCTGTTGTCCCTGGTTGGCTGGTGCTGGGAACCTGGTCCTATGACTAAATACGTGCAGCCAAGGACAGTAAAATCCACCAAGACGTCCACTGCGTGGAGAGTTTGGCGCCAGACCTGGTTTAGGTATTCTAAAGCAACTTGACATTCTCCTACGAGAGAGATGTGCTGTTATTCTAAGCTACAAGTGCAGCATTGTTGATGGTGTGAGGTTAATGCCAGCTACAACTCAGGGCTGGAGTGTGAGGACTGACTGGTCCACGTATTATGGTCGCTGGTGTTTAAACAAGGAGGTTCAGATGAAGTGTTACGCTTCTGAGAATTGCGTCACGGAGAGGAACCAAAGGAAAGGTTCAACTGGTGCCATGAACCTAAGATAACATGACGATAGTGGTACTAGAGCGTTATTGACTTTTGAGTTTATTCTTATGATAGCAAGATCTACTGGATATATTTGTATGAGTTCCAAGGTATAGTTTTATGGAATGCTTGTGGTGTGAGTGAGGAGTGGAGTGCATGTGATGTGAGTGAGTAGTGGAGTACATGTGGTGTTTGAGGAGTGGAGTACATGTGGTGTGAGTGAGGAGTGGAGTAAATGTGGTGTTTGAGGAGTGGAGTACATGTGGTGTGAGTGAGGAGTGGAGTACATGTGGTGTGAGTGAGGAGTGGAGTGCGTGTGATGTGAGTGAGGAGTGGAATACATGTGGTGTGAGTGAGGAGTGGAGTACATGTGGTGTGAGTGAGGAGTGGAGTACATGTGGTGTGAGTGAGGAGTGGAGTACATGTGGTGTGAGTGAGGAGTGGAGTGCGTGTGGTGTGAGGAGTGGAGTACATATGGTTTGAGTGAGGAGTGGAGTACATGTGGTGTGAGTGAGGAGTGGAGTGCATGTCGTGTGAGTGAGGGGTGGAATACATGTGGTGTGAGTGGAGTGGATGAATGTGGTGTGTGAGGAGTGGAGTACATGTGGTGTGAGTGAGGAGTGGAGTACATGTGGTGTGAGTGAGGAGTGGAGTACATGTGATGTGAGTGAGGAGTGGAGTAAATGTGGTGTGAGTGAGGAGTGGAGTACATGTGGTGTGAGTGAGGAGTGGAGTACATGTGGTGTGAGTGAGGAGTGGAGTAAATGTGGTGTTTGAGGAGTGGAGTACATGTGGTGTGAGTGAGGAGTGGAGTACATTGTGTGTGAGTGAGGAGTGGCGTGGTCATGTGGTGGTGGTGAGGTGTGAGGAGTGGAGTGCGTGTGGTGAGAGTGAGGAGTGCAGTAAATTGGTGTGGTTGGGAGTGGAGTACATGTGGTGTGAGTGAGGAGTGGAGTACATGTGGTGTGAGTGAGGAGTGGAGTACATGGTTGGTGGTTGTGTGTGAGTGAGGAGTGGAGTGAATGTGGTGTGGTGAGGAGTGGAGTACATGTGGTGTGAGTGAGGAGTGGAGTACATGTGGTGTGAGTGAGGAGTGGAGTACATGTGGTGTGAGTGAGGGAGTGGAGTGCAATGTGATGTGAGTGAGGAGTGGAGTACATGTGGTGTGGTGAGGAGTGGAGTACATGTGGTGTGAGTGAGGAGTGGAGTACATGTGGTGTGAGGAGGTAGTGGAGTACATATGGCTTGAGTGAGGAGTGGAGTACATGTGGTGTGAGTGAGGAGTGAAGTACATGTGGTGTGAGTGAGGAGTGGAGTACATGTGGTGTGAGTGAGGAGTGGAGTACATGTGGTGTGAGTGAGGAGTGGAGTACATGTGGTGTGAGTGAGGAGTGGAGTACATGTGGTGTGAGTAAGGAGTGGAGTACATATGGCGTGAGTGAGGAGTGGAGTGCATGTGATGTGAGTGAGGAGTGGAGTAAATATGGTGTTTGAGGAGTGGAGTACATGTGGTGTGAGTGAGGAGTGGAGTACATGTGGTGTGAGTGAGGAGTGGAGTACATGTGGTGTGAGTGAGGAGTGGAGTACATGTGGTGTGGTGAGGGTGGAGTACATGTGTGTGAGTGAGGAGTGGAGTACATGTGGTGTGAGTGAGGAGTGAGTACATGTGTTGTGAGTGAGGAGTGGAGTACATGTGGTTGAGTGAGGAGTGGAGTACATGTGGTGTGAGTGAGGAGTGGAGTACATGTGGTGTGAGTGAGGAGTGGAGTACATGTGGTGTGAGTGAGGAGTGGAGTACATGTGGTGAGTGAGGAGTGGAGTACATGTGGTGTGAGTGAGGAGTGGAGTACATGTGGTGTGAGTGAGGAGTGGAGTACATGTGGTGTGAGTGAGGAGTGGAGTACATGTGGTGTGAGTGAGGAGTGGAGTACATGTGGTGTGGTGAGGAGTGGAGTACATGTGGTGTGAATGAGGAGTGGAGTACATGTGGTATGAGTGAGGAGTGGAGTACATGTGGTGTGAGTGAGGAGTGGAGTAAATATGGTGTTTGAGGAGTGGAGTAAATATGGTGTTTGAGGAGTGGAGTACATGTGGTGTGAGTGAGGAGTGGAGTACATATGGTGTGAGTGAGGAGTGGAGTACATGTGGTGTGAGTGAGGAGTGGAGTACATGTGGTGTGAGTGAGGAGTGGAGTACATGTGGTGTGAGTGAGGAGTGGAGTACATATAGTGTGAGTGAGGAGTGGAGTACATGTGGTGTGAGTGAGGAGTGGAGTACATGTGGTGTGAGTGAGGAGTGGAGTACATGTGGTGTGAGTGAGGAGTGGAGTAAATATGGTGTTTGAGGAGTGGAGTACATGTGGTGTGAGTGAGGAGTGGAGTACATGTGGTGTGAGTAGTTGAAGATTTTAAAAGAAATCTTTTTTGTTGGTTTTGTTCCTTTGTAAACTAATTCAGGTTTAGAAATTAAATTCTGTACTAAGCATTTGTCTGTTTATGAACCCTAACAGGAATTTACTGTAACTGAAGTGTTTTTTGTGACAGAACAGGCCAGCCCTGGTGGTTCCTCTGCTGTACACCTGAGATGAGGATGAGTTATATTATACAAACTTCATTTAAATAGAAACCGAGATATTTTGTAGGTTAATAATGATGTAATTAATGGTTGAAATGATAGAGTATTCAAAAAAGATTGAATACAAATTTCGGATATGAATTGCAATCCTCTACATTATTCTGAATTTATGGACTGTGTCCGAAGCAGACACAGAGCAACGTCCATAATTTGTGAAGGCAGTTTGAAAATACTAACTGATATGAAGGTAAGTTCAAAGAATCCAAATAGATAATTGAATGTCTGTAATTGAATGTGATCATCAAGGTTATCACCGTGTATACTATGCATAGGTGTGAATCCATACCATAAGATGTAGTAAAAAGTACATATTTCTGTTATGTGTTCTGAAGTACATATATTATTGATAAATTTATTGACTTATCAGTTCTTGCCGCACGTCATACAGTGCTGTGTATATATATGTTGGTGGATTAAACATCAAGAGCTAAAACAGAGGCAGAATCTGTAACAGAAGTAGACATGCAGAGGGAAAAATCTAGTCTTAAATTTATTGTATTGTTTGAAAGATGCATGTAATGCGACCCGGGGCAAAATTTTATGGTAGTTTCAATATATTTCAGGTGTACGAGTTTGTTTTTAGCTATTCATTGGAATAAAGTTTAGTTTCCACTATGTTTTAAATCATTCTCAATCCAATTCGTTCTCGTATGATGATAAAGGAACAAGACTAACTTTCAGCCTCAGATGATCTGGTTTACTTCGGAGAGTTCTGCTTTGAACTTTGCGGCTCTGTGTTCGTTGTCTGATCTGGAGAACGTTGCCACAGATCTTATGTTAGCCTTGGTATGGTAAGGTAACGTTACGTTGGTTCAGGTTCCCATATATACTTCTTCGAAGATCTTCCCATATAATCCATCACTGTCTCTATAAAGACATCCATTAACGCTCATATCACCCCTGCAACGTAGCCACAATATCACCCCTGCAACGTAGTCATAATATTGGTTAAATATTACCTTCCTATATATCAACAGATCACAGTTACTATTGACGGGATATTACAAGTTATCAAAACAATTCTGATTCTGCTGAAAAATTGCTAAATCTATAACACAGAGTTAGCAGAGGCAGGAACCATGGGGCTCTAACGTACCTGGAATAGTAAACTTCTTGAACTGTTTTACATAACGTGAATAAATCTTTCAGTGAGTTCCTTCAGGAATGAAGGAAGTTGTCTATGTATCCTTATGTATACTACGTCTCATGTATCCCTACATGTAATGTTAATAAGTAATGTCCTACGCTCGTTCTCCCGTATGTTTTGAACGAGTGTCATGCGCTCTGTCGGGAGAAGCGATAAGTTCTCGGGTTGTCAACACGTTCCTCCGTGCCTCGCTTATCTTCCTTGTGTACCTTAATTGCTTGTGAATAAACTCCAGTGTCACGTTTTCACCAGCGTCTTTTTCACCATTCTTACATGGTGCAGTGAGTAAGGTGAAGGATTGGTGTAAAATGAATGACACAGTGACGCACTGATACATGACGCACTGATACAGTGACGCAATATATAGCCCAGCTGCATTGCCTGTTCCCTCCGCCTGCCCTGAGCCTCAGTGACCGCCTGTAGTTTACCCTGACCCACCCAGGTATTCCACGCTGCGATCGTACACTGCAGACTGACGCCTCGCATCTGAGAGGTGTGGGATATGCCCTTCTGCAGCGCCACCATGACGAAGTGGCGGCTGGTGCAGTGTGGCTCTCGTTTTCTTTCCGACCCGGAGATGTCATTGTGGAATTGGAATTCATCATGTCAGGTGTGTGGATTATGAGGAAGTGCCGCTTGTATCTGCTGGGTCTGCCACACTTGGATCTCCTCATCCATGACGGACGACTACACTGCGGACGTCTCCAGCGACAAAAGAAGACAGGTTTTCCCTCGCGACTGTGTGGCGTTAGGGGGAAGAACATGCAATCCTCGACGCGCTCCTGTGGGTGACCCGACCTCGGCAGACAGACCTCGAGGTGGAGGCGTACGTCACCACCGTCTGACGTAGCTGCATGATGACCAGAATAGTGGAGGTGTCGTCGCAGCTCCTCGATCACCTGCCTGACCCCGTCATCCTGGGGACACGCACACCACCTGCCCAGGATGACGACACCTGCTCTCACCTCCACGCACACCACCTGCCCAGGATGACGACACCTGCTCTCACCTCCACGCACACCACCTGCCCAGGATGACGACACCTGCTCTCACCTCCACCACACCACCTGCATAGGATGACGACACCTGCTCTCACCTCCACCACACCACCTGCCCAGGACGACGACACCTGCCCTCACCTCCACCACACCACCTGCCCAGGATGACGACACCTGCCCTCACCTCCACCACACCACCTGCCCAGGATGACGACACCTGCCCTCAGCTCCACCACACCACCTGCCCAGGATGACGACACCTGCCCTCAGCTCCACCACACCACCTGCCCAGGATGACGACACCTGCCCTCACCTCCACCACACCACCTGCCCAGGACGACGACCACACCGTTGTCGCAGGTTTTCCCACGGACAGGTAAACATACTTACCACCACCACCAGCTGCAACACTACGGGAAGTGAAGATGGCCAGTGACAGGCTCAGAAAGAGATGGCCAATGACAGGCTCAGGATCAGATGTACAGTGACGGGCCCGGGAGCAGCCACTGACAGGCTGAGGAGTAGATGATGGCCAGTGACAGACCCATGACATGATGGCCGGGGTCAGGCTCAGGAGTTGAAGATGGGCAGTGACAGGCTCAGGAGTTGAAGGTGGGCAGTGACAGGCTCAGGAGTTGAAGGTGGGCAGTGACAGGCTCAGGAGTTGAAGGTGGGCAGTGACAGGCTCAGGAGTTGAAGGTGGGCAGTGACAGGCTCAGGAGTTGAAGGTGGGCAGTGACAGGCTCAGGAGTTGAAGGTGGGCAGTGACAGGCTCAGGTGATTCAAGAGTTCACATTGTGGTGGATCTCTGTGGACGCTGGTGTTTGCTGTGGTTCTGGCCAACGTTACGGTGAAGTGTTGTACTAACACCCTGCTCTCCACAAGCAACACCTGGCAGTTGTGAAGTGTTGTACTAACACCCTGCTCTCTACAAGCAACACCTGGCAGTTGTGAAGTGTTGTTCTAACACCCTGCTCTCTACAAGCAACACCTGGCAGTTGTGAAGTGTTGTTCTAACACCCTGCTCTCCACAAGCAACACCTGGCAGTTGTGAAGTGTTGTACTAACACCCTGCTCTCTACAAGCAACACCTGGCAGTTGTGGAGTGTTGTTCTAACACCCTGCTCTCTACAAGCAACACCTGGCAGTTGTGAAGTGTTGTTCTAACACCCTGCTCTCCATAAGCAACACCTGGCAGTTGTGAAGTGTTGTACTAACACCCTGCTCTCTACAAGCAACACCTGGCAGTTGTGAAGTGTTGTTCTAACACCCTGCTCTCCATAAGCAACACCTGGCAGTTGTGAAGTGTTGTACTAACACCCTGCTCTCTACAAGCAACACCTGGCAGTTGTGAAGTGTTGTTCTAATACCCTGCTCTCCATAAGCAACACCTGGCAGTTGTGAAGTGTTGTACTAACACCCTGCTCTCCATAAGCAACACCTGGCAGTTGTGAAGTGTTGTACTAACACCCTGCTCTCCATAAGCAACACCTGGCAGTTGTGAAGTGTTGTACTAACACCCTGCTCTCCATAAGCAACACCTGGCAGTTGTGAAGTGTTGTACTAACACCCTGCTCTCCATAAGCAACACCTGGCAGTTGTGAAGTGTTGTGCTAACACACTGCTCTCCACAAGCAACACCTGGCAGTTGTGAAGTGTTGTACTAACACCCTGCTCTCCACAAGCAACACCTGGCAGTTGTGAAGTGTTGCGCTAACACCCTGCTATCCACAAGCAACACCTGGCAGTTGTGAAGTGTTGCGCTAACACCCTGCTATCCACAAGCAACACCTGGCAGTTGTGAAGTCAAACTGTAAACTTCAGGCGTGAGCAGCACCCCTCCCCTTACTACGCTTCGCGTCACATCATTACGTCACTGTTCCATCGCCAGACTTAACTCCGCGACGTCACGGACGATGCCGCCTCTCTCCTGACGACGTCATCGACGCCCTCTGGCTCCTGACGACGTCACCAACGCCCTCTGGCTCCTGACGACGTCACCAACGTCCTCTGGCTACTGACGACGTCACCAACGTCCTCTGGTTACTGACGACGTCATAAACGCCCTCTGGCTCCTGACGACGTCACCAACGTCTCTGGTTACTGACGACGTCACCAACAGTCCTCTGGTTACTGACGACGTCACAAACGCTCTCTGGCTACTGACGACGTCACCAACGCCCTCTGGTTCCTGACGGCGACATCATCTCCCTCCTGCTGACGAGGACCATCTGGACGTGCACACATCATCATCCAGGGAAACTTCTCGTAAAGGTTTGTGGTGTTAAGATGGTTCACTTGTGGAAGTTTAGGAACCAGAACAAAAGTTAGTTATATGGATGCGTCAGTAGAAGCAGTTTGTAATACATTAGTGCATAAAAATACTACGTACAGCCAGTTTAAGTGAGGTTACGTTGTTGGAGTTAAAGAGTTGTGGTTTACACATACTGGTAACTCAGATCACTCCCTGAGGTAGTGATCTAATTAAGGAAGACTTACTTAAAGCATGAAAGGGTTAAGGAAATTTCCCCAAATTTACCAGAATTCAAACAGTTGACGGAATAGGAAGAGTTTCAACCATTTTGGAGAGAATTCTCCACGTGAGGGAAGAAGGTGATAATGTGTTAGGAATAATTATAGAAATGTTAGATATTATTGAAATAATTATAGAAGTGTTAGATATTATTGAAATAATTATAGAAGTGTTAGATATTATTGAAATAATTATAGAAATGTTAGATATTATTGAAATAATTATAGAAGTGTTAGATATTATTGAAATAATTATAGAAGTGTTAGATATTATTGAAATAATTATAGAAGTGTTAGATATTATTGAAATAATTATAGAAGTGTTAGATATTATTGATGAAAAGGATGATAGTATCTATGTCAACAAAGCTCCTAACCTGAGTTAGATTAGATTGGGCACTGAAGGGCACGTCTTGGGTGGACTATAGCAATGATAAGGAAATATTGAGATAAACGATGTAGCCTCGTTACTCGATCCTTGGTGATTAATGACGCCTTATCGGTGGGCTAGACAAAGGAGTTATGGACGGTGAGAAGATTGAATTAAAGACTAGATGGTCAGAACTGTCATCTTTCATATGTAGATGTGGAAGATTTTAGACTCCCACTTATAGCTACAAATACTAAGACTCCATAATCTTTGAAACATAATGTGAGGCTTCCAAGTGTTGCATCACCTCCTCCACACCCTCTCAAAACCTATAGGACAGCTTAGACGAACGACGACGAATAGATCCTCTTACTGACACATGCACATGTCTGAACCACCTCATCAGAAGCCAACACCACCACTGTGCTACCACTGCAATCAGACAGGACACCATACATGTGCTTATTCAAGCTTAACGGCACAACCTTCCCAGAAATATGGTTCCTACCGTAAGCCAACAACCTACAACACGAGAGATCGCACACGGCTTCATGCATGCCCTGATTTAGGGAAGATATACAAGCGTGTGTTGTGGTGGTCTGTACGTCCAGGTGGAGTCGGTGTTGTGATGGATATAACTTATCCTCTGGTTGTGTGTTCCATCGATTTTGTATTTCCTCTTGTTATATGTTTACGTTGCCAGCTGCACTACCACTTCTGCTCATCAATAATTATCACAGCAGCAGCCACTAAAGACATTGTTGCCCCCTGTGAGAATCGAACTCACGACCCCTGGTTTACAAGACCAGTGCTCTGCCCCTGAGCTAAGGAGGCGCATGTTGGGGAGGGAATACATGTGGCCAATGGCTATAAGTCACCAGGGAACCCCACACTTAGCTTGTGGTGGTGATGGCTATGGTGGCAGTGGTGAAAAAGCTCTGGTTATGTTTATTGTGACGGTTGTAAATGAAGGCTGTGATGGTGTTGTTCGTGGCTACGGTGTAGTTGGTGGTAGTCGTGTATGTGATGAGGCGGTGGTAAAGGTAGTGGTGATGACGATTGTGTCGGAGGTAATGGTGGTGATGGTGCTAATGTTGGTGGCTGTAGTGGTGGTGAAGGCAGTGATGGTGGTGAAGGCAGGCAGTGTGGTGCACACCGCCGTCAATGAGTGGGAGTGTGTGTTTGCATCGCGCGCGCATGTGTCATCCTCGTATTGATAATCTCACAAGCAACTTCGGTTTATATTGTTACGAACTCAATACTTATTCTAGCAAGGTCGCCAATTACATATTCTTTTCTTTCAAACTATTTGCCATTTCCCGCGTTAGCGAGGTAGCGTTAAGAACAAAGGACTGGGCTTTTGAGGGAACATCCTCACTTGGCCCCCTTCTCTGTTCCTTCTTTTGGAAAAAAAAAATACATATATATGTTACAAATACTATACTGATCCTTGTCTTTGCAGGGACGTTAGATTTGTTATGTTTCACAACACAGAATAACACTGTCTGAAAGTCATGGGATTAAATCAAACACCAGCATTAACTCGACTGATAATGAGAGAACTAAAGTGTACAAAATAAACACATGAAACCAGGCACAACTCATTTACGTTAACACTGAACATGAGTTTAACATTCCAGATAAGATTTCAAACCAGGAGATCTCTTTCCTTTATGACAATTTATCTTCGATAACATGATTCAAGATACACTTATTGTTAGACTCTTCTATGACAAGTTACAATACTCTATGACACTCGAAATTGAATGACAGAGGCGGTACAATATTGTAGAGTCTGTATCGCGCACTTCACTCGGGTAACGGGCTTTGGGACAGAGGGACACCACTTACCTCGCTGGGCTAGAGAGGGAAAATCGTGGCTCTCAGTGGGTGTCAGGGGTATTTATCACAAGTAAGAACGAGCGTCCGCCCTGTTACCCTACAATGTTATTCTTGATTGGCTATGAGCCTAAGATTCAATTGTGATTGGAGGAGGGTGGTATCCGAATCTACTGATTGGCTTGGAGGATCCTAAGTCCGTCCCACATCTTGCCTAAAGCTCAACCTCCTCCGTTATCTTGTTTGCGACAGCGGCGATGATGCACGGGATGACATACCCCGTAGGCTGGCCTTACGACTTGACCTGACGCCTCTGGTGAGGTCCAAGCGCTGAAAGACTGGGCGTCATCTGGTTACAAACAGGATTATCAAGACTAATGGCTCGATCAGGGAAGTGAGGTCCGAGCCGATAGCAGAGGAAGACCCTAATCCTCGTGCTAACAAGAAATAGCAGCAACACCATACACAAAGACACACCATACATATATACGAACATGTGGGCACACACACACACACACACACACACACACACACACACACACACACACACATGTTCGGAACAATACCCTTCAGGTAAAGGTCTCCCTAGAGCGGTCTGGGTGATGGGTAGATGACAGCTGTAATACATCAGCTCTCATATACATAAGAAAGACAACAGCAGGATGTTTGGTTAAAAAAAAAGACAAAAAAAGACAGGGTTTTAACTTGACAAGAAAATGTTATTCCGCTTAGCAATTATTTTAAGCTATTACCGACTGCTGCACATTAGCCTTCCAGTGTCCCCGTTACCGTTGTCGTTTATACAGGTCTGGCGTTTTTCTCAAAGTATGCCTGAATATGTATGATATTTGTCTAAACGACTTTTAAAGGTACTTATAGTTTTAGCATTCACTCCGTCTGACGGTAACTTATTCCAGTGTTCAAGACACCTATAGGAAAAGAAGCTTTTTCCCACGTCCGTAATACATCTTTTAGCATTGAGTTTTATTCCATTTGTCCTGGTGACCGTATTTTCTTGCACTTCGGAAAGATGTTCGTGATTTACTTTATCACACTTGTTCAGAATTTTGAACACTTGACTTAAGTCGCCGCAAAGTCTACGTTTTTTCAAGGGAGAAGAGATCCAATCGTTTCAGCCTATCTTCGTATGCCAGATTTATAAAGGATTGGATCAATTTTGTCCGCGCGTTTTTGTCTTTGCTTCATTTCACTTAGTCTTTTTTATGGTATGGGGACCAAAATTTGGACTGCATGTTCAAGGTGTGGTCTTACTAGAATATCAGTGTTGGAATTGTTTCTGATGTCTTGTAATCTATGTTCCTGGCTGTCAAACCTAACATTTGGTTACCTTTTTTTACTTGCTGCTTGACACTGCTTACTGTACTTCCGATTGTTGCTGATGACAACTCCAAGGTCTCTTTCTTCATTTACTTTAGTTAGAGGGTTTCTGAATAGAGTAGTAACGTATGTTATTGTCTCCAAAGTGCATAACTTTACACTTGTCTACATTGAACTTCTTTTACCATCTGTCTGACCGCTCTGCTAGTAATTTAAGATCTCTTTGACTAATTTCGCAGTCCCGCCTGTTTACAGCTCTACCTCCTAGTTAGTCTCGTCAGCAAATGTGGAGATTGTAGATATGAGGACCGAGTTGTAGGTCATTAAATGTATATTATGAAAAGATTGAGGCCTAGGAGCGACCCCTGTGGCACACCACTTGTTACGTCTACCCAATGTGAGGCTTCGCCGTTTCATACTACACGCTGCTTTCTTCCGGTAAGCCAGTCTCTGGTCCATGTACAGAGTTCTTCACCGATTCCGTGTGGTTTAAGTTTATGTAAAAATCTCTTGTGAGAGATCTTAGTAAAGCCTTTCGGAGATCTAAATATACCACATCACGGTACTTTTTCGTCCCAATTCTGATGAATAACATGAAAAAAATTCCAGCACATTTGTCAGGCAGGATCTTCTGTTGTGGAAATCGTGTTTGTTGCCCGATATAATTTTGTGATCTAGAAACGTGATAATTATATCTCGTATTATTTTCTCCATCATTTTACCTAACACTGACGTAAGGCTAACTTGGCGATAGTTCAAGGCACACTTTTTGTCTCCTTTTTTAACGTACAGGAATAACATTTGCTAGTTTCGTCAGTTGGCACCTGTCCATCTGATAGAGATTTGTTGAATCGTTTTGTTATGGGGTATATCAGCTGTCTTCTCTTTAAAAAAAATGTACGTTATTTGGCCCGTTGGATTTGTTAGGGTTTAATTTGGTTCAGGTATTTAAGTACTTCAGGGCTTTTCATTTCTCTAACCATCAACTCTTCATTAGATCCTTGAAACATTTCACTGGTTGTGGTATTCGAGATGTTTCGTCAATTGTGAATACAGAGTTAGAGGAATAATTTAATATGGTAACCATTTCCTTGTCGTCAGTATTAGTGTGTCATGTTGGTTTCGTAATGGTCCAATTTCTTCTTTTGCTGTCTTCCTTTGTCTTATATGTTTGAAGAATTCCTTAGGATTATTCTTAACTTTCAAATAAATTCTTTTTCTTCTTCTTCCTCGCGCTTACTGTCTGATGACCTTACACGCTCTTTGGACTTCGTTTAATTCCGGTGATTTCCAGCGGTTCCCGTTAATTTGAATTTCTTACATGTTATCTTCTTTTGGCAAATCAGTCCTCCTGTTCTCTTATTCATCCATGATAAGTTTGAAATATCACAAGTTCTCTTCATGATTCGTGGAAATGTTTTCTTTCTATCTCGAGGAGTGACACGGTTTTTAGAATTATTTCACATTTCATCTACTGTGTGAACGTCAAGTTTTGTCCAATTGGTATTGCGAATTTTGTGTCTAATGTTTTCAAAATGTGTTCGCCTGTCATCTAGGACCAAGAATTTGTTGTCATTTATTTCATGATTAAATTCAACTGTAATCCAATCAAACTGTGATCGCTGTTTGACAAACTGTGGCCCACTTCGCACGAGTTTGATTGTGTCACTGTTGAGGACAAGATCAAGAATGTTTTTACCTCTAGTTGGTTTTTTGAAGTAACTGTTGTATGAAAGCGTTTGCCTCGTTCCCTCTCGGTCACCTGTTAACGTGTACCAGTTTATGTTGGAGCTGTTGAAGTGTCATCCTATTATAGCCTCTTCACTGTTTACTATAGTTTTCATTTCAGTGTATAATATCCTCGTCGTCTTTTTTTGCTCAGGAGGTCTGTAAGTAACGCTGAGAAGTAGTTTTCTTTTGAACTTGTCGATAATGTCAATATAAAGAGGATCGTAAATGTGTGTGTGTCTGCTTTGTTTATCTTAATAGCACTTAGATTGTTATCACCGTAGGTCAGAACTCCATCACTTGCCCTGTATAAGCGATCTTTCGTAAATAGTTTTAGACTCGGGTATTTGCTAACTCAGCCATTATGTACTTATTCTCAGAGTTTACCCACGTTTCTGAGATTGCAATAATAATGTTTGGGTTTTCAATAACTTCGTAGGATGTAAGGTCATCGCGTTTCGTAATGATGCTCGAGGCATTTGTGTATGTCAAATTTATTTACCTTTGAATTGATTTCCGGACTGAATTTTGCCTTTTTTTTTCACTGTGGTTATGTGTACGTGTTCTGTATTATCAGTGTTAATGTGTGCGTCATGTGCAGCAGCGGGAGAGAGTGTACGTTTCTCTATCTGTTATGTGTTCATTCGCTTTACTCTGACCCTCCCTGCACTGGACCACACCAGCCTTGGTCCTGAAAGTTACCTGAGAGGTGACCTGTAGCTGTGCTAACCCGCTACTTAGACTGCCTGAGTTGTCCCCCAAACCTGAACCTTACCTGACCTTTCTTTACTAATTCCTCTGCCTCTGAGTCCCCTTCACTCAGATCCCGACCCACATCCCACACTTACCCCCCCCCCCCCCCTCCACCCCTCTCCTCCTAGTTCCTTCGTTAACTCGACCCTGATTTGCTCTCGTGAGGAGTTTATCGAAAAAAAAAAATGGCCAGATGTTCTCATCCAGTACGCTGCCAAGGCGGGCTTTTCCCCCTAATCCCTTTAAGTGAAGACCATCCCTAACGTAGAGATCCATCATTACTAAAATGGCCCCACAGGTCTATAATAGATATTTTATCCTCCCTCCACCGCCCTGTTTACGTACATTTGTAATGTCATGGAAAGAGTGGTCAAAAATAGGCTAATTCTTTACCGTAAAAACTTGTTGATTAATCTACAAAGTGGCTACGGTAAATACGGAAGCACACAAGGCCAGTTGATAAGCATAGAAAACGTATTTCAAAGGGATGTCAACATGAATTGGTTGTTACTGGAAAAGCTGACGACATGACGTGGCAGAACGGACTGCTTATGTGCTAACGTCATGCGTTACGTCGACGGAGATGATGAACACATTTGACGAGATCTTCTAAGTCTAATTCCGCTATTCATTAGCCCAATACAGTTTATCAGCAGCAGTTCAGTCAGTCAGTCAGCCAGCCTCAGGAGTCTAAAGTAAACACTGTCTGCTGACGACTGTGCAACATGGCATTGGTCCACTAACACATCTTGTTTCAGTGGAGCAGGTCAACCCATGTTGCTCCTCTAACACTTGGGCGTTACAGTGGCTCACAAGTTATCCTCTGCTACACTGTAGGTGTCGCAGTGGTTTTTACAAGTAGAATCGGAATTCCTATTTTGCAACTTAATCTATTTAACGACTAGGTTGCCTTGCGTACTTGTGAAGATGTTTCTCGGATCGCATTTCGACCGTAGGCTTGTTCGGACACAACGTATAAGTTAATTGATTTCTAACTGCAGATATAAAGTCAAATGGCGTATTTATACGGTTCTCATGTGGTGGCCGATGGAAAAGGTTAATCAGTAGCGTACGTGACTCTAGTTTCCGTTCTGCATGTAGATGTCTTCGTATATTTTCGTGGTTCTTATGTGGTGGCTGTTGGAAAAGGTTTATCATTGGCGTACGAGATCCTATTTTGTATTAGGGAAGACTATGCATTGTTAAACGGCACAGGCCATGAGAAGGTTGAATTTGTGACATAAATGATGTTTGCCAAAGTGTCTTGGAACCTAAGCAGTACACGGGTCTCGCACACACGGAAGATGAAACAAAAGTGTGGTGCCTGCTTTACGTTTTCGTCGTGAGTGTTGGCAATACTGCACGGAGCTAAGACGGGCAGGAAGAGAACCAGGGTCCACCCTGCCTGGTGCGCACTTCTGGACGAACTTCTACGCTAACGCACAACAGCAGCGTACAGCGTACATCCTTTGCAACATGTTTAACTCTCATTCACGAGAGTGGATGAGCTGTTGAAGGAATTTACAGCTCCGTAGGAGCCACTACAACGTAATCACTCCACCACTTGGCCTCCGCTCATCAAGGATGAGCTGGTGGAGGTCCATTTATAACGTTAGGTTTCGTCAAACACAGACGATCCGGATTTTCTCCACCTGGACGTGGACGGCTCCAACACTGAGAAATGTGAGCACAATCGTTGCTCGACCGACTGAACTCTCATCATATTTTATAACACATCATAGGTGGGAAGCCTAGCTTAATGACTTCCCATAAGCCGCTCCCCATCAACACCCAACACCACAAAAAGCTGACGTTTTGAAGTCATGCAATTTGTGTGTCACGTCCTGGTGATTTTGCTCGTCAAATCGGCAGCCTCTTCAACGGTGGCAAAACTGCAGCAGCTGACGACTTTTCTCGCATGTTGCTAAGGTTCCGTAAGGCACGACTGTTGTAATATTGCTTCCCTAAACATTTAAGTTTAGGTTGTTCTAGTTAGGTTTTGTTAAATTATGGGAGACTATCCCAATCGCGCTATCTTTACTATTTTACTGACATTTCGTTCCCCGTAACATATGTATGACTGGGACATTAAAGTCATCTTTACGTTGTTATTCTTGAACACAACTGTAGTACCTTAGATATGATGGGATAAACTTTAACCCCGATCCTTAAGATGGTATTAGATCACATGTATATCTTTTCACTGTCTTAATTCAGTCGGAAAGAATTCTTTCCAATACTGATGTTCAGACCATTACCAAAACCTCCAGAGATCACCAGCTTAATGGATTTTCTTATTTTAAATAGATGACCACTAAGATCAGCTCTAAAGTCATGTTTTGTCTGTATAACACTAATCTTGTTTTGTGTTTAGCTTCTTTCAAAATAGGTGCCCAGTTCTCATAAGATCTCTAATTCAAGCCAGACTGTGAGAGGTTTGAAATAAAATACAGAAATGTATTCTTTATGTCTACAAGAAACATGAGAGAAGAGAATAGAACCAGTAGTTTGGGATGCATCCAGCACACGCTTTGGAATGTCCTGCTCCCTGATTGGTCCGCCTTTGGCTAGGTGCCCCGCCCTGCCTCCTTGAGCAACGGTTCTAAAGTTCGTTGGTGTTGCCACATAAGGTTCTTAATTCTTTATTATAAAGCGTTACTAAAGAACTTTAGAGTCCCCGCTGCGCAATGAAAGCTAGTCTTTAAGTTAGTGGTAGACATCGAGCAGTTAGGTGCACTTCACTGCGAAGCTGGTATAGATGGTGAAATATAATCCTTTCATCAAGTCGATCTTTCTCAGCAATGGAAGATACGGTAGTACGACTCAGTTGCTAATGAAATGAAGCGAGAGTCATTGTTAGTTTCCTCTCTGCTGTGGTTATGCTAAGGCGCATCTGGGTTCTCCCGCCATGATATACGAGCAGCAAGTAATGTCGGTTCGCACAGTTGTCAGGTGTGGGACCACCTGTGTAATTTTGCTGGGAACATGTGTAGAGGTATATAAACAATCAAACAGTAGTTCGTATGGCGAACATGTTGCAATGAAAGCTGTATTTACTACTAGAGAAAACACCAATATTATTATGGACTATCTTTTTTTTTTTCGATTTACCAGTCAAGAGTGGTTGAGAGCAGAACAATAGACACATACGTTTAAGAATAGACTTGATAAGCATTTCGCTTCAAGTCCACAACTTTCATTATTTGCACCTCCTTACTCACACTTGACAATATGAAGGTTATTCTCGTTAAGTGATCTAAATACCCTTTAACTTGTACCACTGTCCTAGTAGTTTCTGATACCTTCCACTATCACAGCCTCGGAAAGACTCAGTGGTCGTTGCTGTTTGAATTCCCTTTTATTCCTTTGTTTTTTCGCCAGTTTGTTCAAGTTTCCCATTACACATTCCTTTTTACGTTCGAAATAGTTCGTGAAGTTATAGACTGTTCGGTTTGATTCTCATCCAGGATTCGCCTAAAGTTCTTTTTCCCCCCTGAATGAGAGTGCCTCGATGGTCCAGTTCCAGAATTTCGACAGTAAAAAGTTGTCGATGGTAACAAAACATGAGCTTTTGGAGACGTAGATGAAGGCCTGCTGTGCTCTAGCCGAAGGGGCGCAGTGTTGCTCTGTTGGACTCCCTGACCACAACTTCACCGCTTCGTTTGCATGTAGGCCAGAGGAACGTAAGCCTTCCAATGTCTTGTTGAGCGAGGCATTGTGCGACCCGAGATACCATCCCGTCCTCTTGCCTTTCCCTCTCCGTTAAACCTATAGTGGTTTCCACCTAAACGCTTCCCATAGCCACCTCAGAGGTGAGACACATGTTTGCGAAAACTTATCCTTTTTATAATATGATTGAGGAATCGGGGGAAAGTCTCCATGTTTCTTGGTTCCATCTTGAATCATTGCTTTGCGAATTTTTTCAAGAAGTCGGGAATTTCGTATCCGAACATTTCAAAGTCGATCTTGTAGAAGTTGTAGATCTCCCTAAGCAAGCTGGGATTCAGTTGTTCGTAATAATGATTGTAGGAGGACTGGTTCTGGTTGGTGACGTGCCTCCTGAGGTTCGAATCTAGCTGTCGAGGGGACGTGAATGCTAGTACCAAGTTATCAAATGTGGTAATGAGAAAATACATCGAGTTTACGAAATGTTTCAAATGGACAATAATGCCAGGAAAGCTACTTACACGTAGAAGGTAAAGAAAAAAAAATATGGTACAGATATCTGTATTCCCTTATCATCCATCACACTTTGGCATAAGTAGAAAATTATCTATAGACGCTATCTGATATGAGAGTAATCAAATGTGACTTGTATATTGGATATAAACTCCTCATTGAATGACTGCTCGACCTTCTTCATAAATAGATGACAAGGTTGCTAAAAGTTCTGCTCTCATATAGTAGCTTTTTTTTTTTTTTTTCGAGTATGCACACGATAGGGTGAAGTCTTCTCTGCTCTTGTGGTACTGGAATAACAAATCCCCTTTACCTCAACCTGGAGCAGCAGGTCTTAGCTTTACCTTGGAAAAGTAAAGTGTGGGTGTCTTGTCATCTTGATATACAACGACACCATCTCTACTGGCAAACCCTTTCCCCCAAGTCGACTGCAGACCTTGAGGATGGCCACAAAACCACGGGGTCTTCAGTCATGTCTCTCTTTCAGGCAGAAATTCATACATCGTGTGGGAGACAGTCAGTGGTTCCCAGCTGAACATCCTCGATGAAATGAAAAAGGGATATTATAGCACAATGGAACACCTCCTCCTACAGGAACAGAAGGAAGCAGGCTGTGTTCACAAGGTTAAGAACGAAGTGTTCAGCTGGGATACTCTGGTCTGCCATACATCCTCAGACATTTCTTTCATTATGCCAAATCTGCGATGGAATGATAATGGTTATCCATGGTTATCCAGGTATATGCTCTCTGCCACCCGTGCACTCCAACCTGACATGAATCATGAACGCATATCATGGAAACATAACGCCAGTCTCCCTCTAACGTTTGAACAATGTACACTATCAAGTGGCATCACCAGGAAGGTAGTCAAGTTAGTGAACTGGACTACCTTCCTAAACTGACTAACCTACTTGATATGATCTATGTTTATTATTATTATTATTATTATTATTATTATTATTATTATTATTATTATTATTATCATTATTATCTTTATTATTATTATTATTTTTTTTTTTGCCGCTGTCTCCCGCGTTTGCGAGGTAGCGCAAGGAAACAGACGAAATAAATGGCCCAACCCACCCCCATACACATGTATATACATACGTCCACACACGCAAATATACAT
The DNA here is from genome assembly GCF_036320965.1 of Panulirus ornatus. NCBI lineage: Eukaryota > Metazoa > Arthropoda > Malacostraca > Decapoda > Palinuridae > Panulirus > Panulirus ornatus. The sequence goes on along the minus strand of NC_092247.1, from coordinate 16,760,884 downwards.
ACCTACACAGCTTTCCATGGTTTACCCCAGACGCTTCACATGCCCTGATTCAATCCACTGACAGCACGTCAACCCCGGTATACCACATCGATCCAATTCACTCTGTTCCTTGCCCTCCTTTCACCCTCCTGCATGTTCAGGCCCCGATCACACAAAATCTTTTTCACTCCATCTTTCCACCTCCAATTTGGTCTCCCACTTCTCCTCGTTCCTTCCACCTCCGACACATATATCCTCTTGGTCAATCTTTCCTCACTCATTCTCTCCATGTGCCAAAACCATTTCAAAACACCCTCTTCTGCTCTCTCAACCACGCTCTTTTTATTTCCACACATCTCTCTTACCCTTACGTTACTTACTCGATCAAACCACCTCACACCACACATTGTCCTCAGACATCTCATTTCCAGCACATCCATCCTCCTGCGCACAACTCTATCCATAGCCCATGCCTCGCAACCATACAACATTGTTGGAACCACTATTCCTTCAAACATACCCATTTTTGCTTTCCGAAATAATGTTCTCGACTTCCACACATTCTTCAAGGCTCCCAGGATTTTCGCTCCCTCCCCCACCCTATGATCCACTTCCGCTTCCATGGTTTCATCCGCTGCCAGATCCACTCCCAGATATCTAAAACACTTTACTTCCTCCAGTTTTTCTCCATTCAAACTTACCTCCCAGTTGACTTGACCCTCAACCCTACTGTACCTAATTACCTTGCTCTTATTCACATTTACTCATAACTTTCTTCTTTCACACACTTTACCAAACTCAATCACCAGCTTCTGCAGTTTCTCACATGAATCAGCCACCAGCGCTGTATCATCAGCGAACAACAACTGACTCACTTCCCAAGCTCTCTCATCCCCAACAGACTTCATACTTGCCCCTCTTTCCAAAACTCTTGCATTCACCTCCCTAACAACCCCATCCATAAACAAATTAAACAACCATGGAGACATCACACCCCCTGCCGCAAACCTACATTCACTGAGAACCAATCACTTTCCTCTCTTCCTACACGTACACATGCCTTATATCCTCGATAAAAACTTTTCACTGCTTCTAACAACTTGCCTCCCACACCATATATTCTTAATACCTTCCACAGAGCATCTCTATCAACTCTATCATATGCCTTCTCCAGATCCGAAAATGATTTGGTAAACAGAGAAGAGGTAGTAAAAGCTTTGCGGAAGATGAAAGCCGGCAAGGCAGCAGGTTTGGATGGTATTGCAGTGGAATTTATTAAAAAAGGGTGTGACTGTATTATTGACTGGTTGGTAAGGTTATTTAATGTATGTATGACTCATGGTGAGGTGCCTGAGGATTGGCGGAATGCGTATATAGTGCCTTTGTACAAAGGCAAAGGGGATAAGAGTGAGTGCTCAAATTACAGAGGTATAAGTTTGTTGAGTATTCCTGGTAAATCATATGGGAGGGTATTGATTGAGAGGGTGAAGGCATGTACAGAGCATCAGATTGGGGAAGAGCAGTGTGGTTTCAGAAGTGGTAGAGGATGTGTGGATCAGGTGTTTGCTTTGAAGAATGTATGTAAGAAATACTTAGAAAAGCAAATGGATTTGTATATATATATATATATATATATATATATATATATATATATATATATATATATATATATATATATATATATATATATGTGTGTGTGTGTGTGTGTGTGTGTGTGTGTGTGTGTGTATATCATTATTACATTGTTGTTATATGTGTATATTATCATTAAGATACTTTATCGCCGTTTCCCGCGTCAGCGAGGTTGTGCCCAGAAGCAGACGAAGAACGACCCATCCACTCATATACATACACAGACGTATACATATAGATTCATGTACAGATTCGTATTGGCTTGCCTTCGATCCATTCCAGACGTCACCCTGCTCCACAAGGACACAGCATTGCTTCAGCGAGGTAGCGTTATGCAAACATACAAAAAAGGCCACATTCGTTCACACTCAGTTTCTAGCTGTCATGCCACTGAACCCACAGCTTCCTATCCACATCCAGGCCCCACAAAACTTTCTATGCTTTACCCCAGACGCTTCACATGCCCTGGTTCAATCCATTGACAGCACGTCGACCCCGGTATACCACATCGTTCCAGTTCACTCTATTCCTTGCACGCCTTTCACCCTCCTGCATGTTCAGGCCCCGATCGCTCAAAATCTTTTTCACACCATCTTTCCACCTCCAATTTGGTCTCCCACTTCTCCTCGTTCCCTCCACCTCTGACACATATATCTTCTTGGTCAATCTTTCCTCACTCATTCTCTCCATGTGACCAAACCATTTCAATACACTCTCTTCTTCTCTCTCTACCACACTCTTTATTACCACACATCTCTCTTACACTTTCATTACTTATTACTTTATCAATCAAACGGCCTCACACCTCATATTATCCTTAAACATCTCATTTCCAACACATCCACCTTTCTCAACACAATCCTATCTATAGCCCACGCCTCACAGCCATATAACATTGTTGGAACCACTATTCCTTCAAACATACCCATTTTTGCTTTCTGAGATAATGTTCTCGCCTTCCACACATTTTTCAACGCTCCCAGAACCTCCCAACCTCCCCAACCTGTGACTCACTTGCGCTTCCATGGATCCATCTGCTGCCAAATCCACTCCCAGATATCTAAAACACTTCTTTTCCTCCAGGTTTTCTACATTCAAACTTACCTCCCAATTGAGTTGTCCCTCATCCCTACTGTACCTAATAACCTTACTCTTATTCACATTTACTCTCAGCTTTCTTCTTTCACACACTTTACCAAACTCAGTCACCAGCTTATGCAGTTTCTCACCCGAATCAGCCACCAGCGCTGTATCGTCAACGAACAACAACTGACTCACTTCCCAAGCTCTCTCATCCACAACAGACTGCATACTTGCCCCTCTCTCCAAAACTCTTGCATTCACCTCCCTAACAACCTCATATATAAACAAATTAAACAACCATTGAGACTTCACGAAAAACAAACCGACATTCACTGAGAACCAATCACTTTCCTCTCTTCCTACTCGTACACATGCCTTACATCCTCGATAAAAACATTTCACTGCTTCTAGCAACTTGCCTCCCACACCATATATTCTTAATACCTTCCACAGAGTATCTCTATCAACTCTATCATATGCCTTCTTCAGACCCATAAATGCTACATACAAATCCATTTGCTTTCTAAGTATTTCTCAATTACATTCTTCAAAGCAAACACCTGACCCACACATCCTCTACCACTTCTGAAACTACACTGCTCTTCCCCAGTCTGATGCTCTGTACATGCTTTCACCCTCTCAATCAATACCCTCCCATATAATTTCCCAGGAATACTCAACAAACTTATACCTCTGTAATTTGAGCACTCACCTTTATCCCCTTTGCCTTTGTACAATAGCACTATATATGCATTTCGCCAATCCTCAGGCACCTCACCATGAGTCATACATACATTGAATATCCTTACCAACCAGTCAACAACACAGTCACCCCTTTTTTTTAATAAATTCCACTGCAATACAATCCAACCCCGCTGCCTTGCCGGCTTTCATCTTCCGCAAAGCTTTTACTACCAAATCATTCTCCCTAACCCTCTCACTTTGCACACCACCTCGACCAAAACACCCAATATCTGCCACTCTGTCATCAAACACATTCAACAAACCTTCAAAATACTCACTCCATCTTCTTCTCACATCATCATTACTTGGTATTATCTCCCCATTAGCCCCCTTCACTAATGTTCCCATTTGTTCTCTTGTCTTACGCACTTTATTTACCTCCTTCCAAAACATCTATTCATTCTCCCTAAAATATAATGATACTCTTTCACCCCAACTCTTATTTCCCTCTTTTTCACCTCTTGAACCTTATATACATCTTATATAACCTTATATACAACCTTATATACATCTCCCAGTCATTTGCACTATTTTCCTGCAAAAATCGTCCAAATGCCTCTCTCTTCTCTTTCACTAATATCATTACTTCTGTATCCCACCACTCACTACCCTTTCTAATCTGCCCACCTCCCACGCTTCTCATGCCACAAGCATCTTTTGCGAAAGCCATCAGTGCTTCACCTTTTTCCATTCTGCACTCAGTCTCTCCTGGTACTTCCTCACACAAGTCTCCTTCCCAAGCTCACTTACTCTTACCACTCTCTTCACCCCAATATTTTTTCTTTTCTGAAAATCTCTACCTTTGCCTCTGCAAGATGATGATCAGACATCCCTCCAGTTGCACTTCTTTGCACATTAACATCCAAAAGTCTCTTTCACGCGCCTATCAATTAACACGTAATCCAGTAACGCTCTCTGGCCATCTCTCCTTCTTACGTCTTCTTACGTATATTCATGTATATCTCTCTTTTTAAACCAGGTATTCCCAATCATCAGTCCTTTTTCAGAACATAAATCTACAAACTCTTCACTATTTCCATTTACAACACTGAACACCCCATGTACACCAATCATTCTCTCAACTGCCACATTACTCACCTTTGCATTCAAGTCACCCATCACTATAACCCTGCCTCGTGCGTCAATGCTTCTAGCACACTCACTCAGCTGCTCCCAAAACACTTGTCTCTCATGATCTTTCTTCTCATGCCCAGGTGCATAGGCCCCAATAATCACCCATGTCTCTCCATCCACTTTCAGTTTTACCCATATCAATCTAGAATTTACTTTCTTACACTCTATCACATACTCCCATCACTCCTGTTTCAGGAGTAATGCTACTCCTTCCTTTGCTCTTGTCCTCTCACCAACCCCTGACTTTACTCCCAAAACATTCCCAAACCATTCTTCCCCTTTGCCCTTGAGCTTCGTTTCACTCAGAGCCAAAACATCCAGGTTCCTTTCCTCAAACATACTACCTATCTCTCCATTTTTCTCATCTTGGTTACATCCGCACACATTTAGACACCCCCGTCTGAGCCTTCGCAGGATGAGCACCCCGTGACTCACTCTGTTTCCCTATTAGAAAGTTAAAATACATAGTGGAGGGTTTCTAGCCCCCCACTCTCGTTCCCCTTAGTCGCCTTCACTGCCACGTGAAATGTGAGGGAAGTATTCTTTGTCTCCATTCTCCAGGGATTATATTGCGAGCCTCGTGGGCTATAGATGTTAGTGTGCCCGAAAAGGGTGGATGTGTTGCAATGATGTTTGAGGCACAATTATGGTGTGAGTGTTTGAGTCATATAAAGGTAAGAGAGATGTGTGGTAATTTCAAGAGTGTTGTTAGAGAGCAAAGAGGTGTGATTGAAATCGTTCGATCACTTGAAGAATGATGTGAAATTCCGAGAGATATTATAGTTCAGAATTGAGGAACGGAAGTGGAGACCAAATTGGAGGTGGAAAATGGAGCTAAAAACGATTTGGTGATCGGTCTGAACCATGCAGGAGGTGAAAGCGCAACAGGATAGAGGAATTCGAACGATGTGTAACCGGGGTCGACGCATGTCAGTGGATGAACAGGCATTGTGAAGCGTTCTGGGGTAACCATGGAAAGTTTAGATGGATCAAAATTTGGCATGATCTGCGCTGCTGGTTCATCGTGTGCATCCCCCCATATCACTCACTCGAACAGGCTACTAGTTAGACTATTTCCCTAAGACTATGTAGTCAAATTGTACACTGTACCCTGCCGCAACTATTCCTAACATCATGTCACTGATCTTCCTGCTTCTAACACTATGCTCCCCATCGTGAGTTGTTATACTTCACAGAGTTGGATCTGCACATTATATAAATGCACATATGATTATTGCATGTGTATAATAATGTCTGTATGATATGATACGCTATTGGTTTTAAGTTACTTTTTCATGTGATGTGGGTGGTTGGACCTTCTTTCGTCTGTTTCTTGCGCTACCCCGCTAACGCGAGACACCGACAAAGTTGACACACCACATATATATTATATATATATATATATATATATATATATATATATATATATAGTGGTAGGGGATGTGTGGATCAGGTATTTGATTTGAAGAATGTATGTGAGAAATACTTAGAAAAACAGGTGGATTTGTATGTAGCATTTATGGATCTGGAGAAGGCATATGATAGAGTTGATAGAGATACTGTGGAGGTTATCAATAGTATATAGTGTGGGAGGTAAGTTGCTAGAAGCAGTGAAACGTTTTTATCGAAGATGTAAGGCATGATTGCGTGTAGGAAGAGAGAAAAGTGATTGGTTCCCAGTGAATGTCGGTTTGCGGCAGGGGTGTGTGATGTCTCCATGGTTGTTTAATTCATTTATGGATGGGGTTGTTAGGGAGGTAAATGCAGGAGTTTTGGAGAGAGGGGCAAGTGTGCAGTCTGTTGTGGATGAGAGGGCTTGGGGAGTATCAGTTGTTCGCTGATGATACAGCGCTGGTGGCTGATTCGTGTGGGAAACTGCAGAAGCTGGTGACTGAGATTGGTGAAGAGTGTGAAAGAAGAGAGCTGAGAGTAAATGTGAATAGTATCAAGGTTATTAGGTTCATTAGGTTTGAGGAACAAGTCAACTGGGAGGTAAGTTCGTATGGAGAAAAACTGGAGGAAGTGAAGTGTTTTAGATATCTGGGAGTGGATTTAGCAGCGGATGGAACCATGAAAGCAGAAGTGAGTCTCGGGGAGGGGGAGGGGGCGAAGGTCCTGGGAGCGTTGAAGAGTGTGTGGAAGGCGAGAACGTTATTTCGGAGAGCAAAAATGGGCATGTTTGAAAGAATAGTGGTTCCAACAATGCTATATGGTTGCGAGACGTGGGCTATAGACAGGGTGTGCGGAGGTGGGTTGATGTGTTGGAAATGAGATGTTTGAGGACAATATGTGGTATGAGGTGGTTTGATCGAGTAAGTAATGAAAGGGTAAGAGAGATTTGTGGTAATGAATAGAGTGTGATTGAGAGAGCAGAAGAGTGTATTGAAATGGTTTGGTCACATGGAGAGAATGAGTGAGGAAAGATTGACAAAGAGGGTATGTGTGTCAGAGGTGGAGGGAACGAGAAGTGGGAGACCAAATTGTAGGTGGAAGGATGGAGTGAAAAAGATTTTGAGCGATCGGGGCCTGAACATACAGGAGGGTGAAAGGCGTACAAGGAATGGAGTGAATTGGAACGATGTGGTATACCAGGGTGGACGTGCTGTCAATGGATTGAACTAGGGCATATGAAGCGTCTGGGGTAGACCATGGAAAGTTCTGTGGGGCCTGAATGTGGAAAGGGAGCTGTGGTTTCGGTGCATTATACATGACAGCTAGAGTTTGAGTGTGAACGAATGTGGCCTTTGTTGTCTTCTCCTAGCGCTACATCGTGCACATGCAGGGGGAGGGGGTTGTTATTTCATGTGTGGCGGGGTGGCGACGGGAATAAATAAGGGCAGACTATGAATTATGTACATGTGTATATATGTATATGTCTGTGTGTATATATATGTATACGTTGAGATGTATAGGTATGTATATGTGCGTGTGTGGACGTGTATGTATATACATGTGTATATGGGTGGGTTGGGCCATTCTTTAGTCTGTTTCCTTGCGCTACCTCGCTAACGCGGGAGACACCGACAAAGTATAATAAAATATATAAAGATAATATATATATATATATATATATATATATATATATATATATATATATATATATATATATATATATATATATATATATGAAGCAGAAAATGAAACACGATTAATTCCCAAGTGCATTTTCGTATGATGATCACATCGTTCGGGGAGATACAAGGATGAGATAATAGACGCAGAACAGTCAGTTGATATGCAAGGATGAGACGTATCTAAGACGCCATATTAGTCATGCGAGAACCATATTCCATCTGTGCCTGAGTCACACTGGTTCCCTTTCCTGTGGTGAGGTGGGTGAGGTCGTGTCCAGCCTTTTGGTATGCCTTATCTCCTCCTCCGACATCCTGTGCTGGAGTAAGCATCCGCTTGTGGGTTATCCAGAGCCTGCTGGTGGCCAGTCTCCGTAGTGCTTGTGCCCAGGCTACACATGCCTGGTAGGGCCGGCCAGTCATTTCACTGTTGAAGCGCACTTAAGTCATTATATTCACTGCCAGTGCCCACACCTGGTCACTGCTGGTATCCAGTCTACATAGCTGGCGTCAGACACTTCCAGAGGTGGACGTATATGTGTGAATGATACAGGTTAGCCTTCACTGTAAACAACATACAAGTTAGCCTTCACTGTAAACAACAAACAAGTTACCCTTCACTGTAAACAACATACCTGGTCACTGCTGGTATCCAGTCTACATAGCTGGCGTCAGACACTTCCACAGGTGGACGTATATGTGTGAATGATACAGGTTAGCCTTCACTGTAAACAACATACAAGTTAGCCTTCACTGTAAACAACAAACAAGTTACCCTTCACTGTAAACAACATACAAGTTAGCCTTCACTGTAAACAACAAACAAGTTACCCTTCACTGTAAACAACAAAAAAAGGTTACCTTTCACTGTAAACAACACCAAACATGTTACCTTTCACTGTAAACTAACAACAAGGTTACCCCTTCACTGTAAACAAGGTATCTTTTACTGTAAACAACAACAAACAGGTTAGCCTTCACTGTAAGCAACAACATGTTAGTGACCTGAGCGCAGCATCTGTACTTTGATAGGTACGGCTCACACTTCCATGATACAGAAATATATACAATAGTTTCTGTTATTATTATTCAGGACAAATTCATATATTTCATCGCGTTACTCTGATGGGAGATTTACCAAGGCACTTTCTCTGTTATATATATATATATATATATATATATATATATATATTCCATCTATCCCTGGGGATAGGGGAGAAAGAATACTTCCCACGTATTTCCTGCGTGTCGTAGAAAGCGACTAAAAGGGGAAGGAGCGGGGGTCTGGAAATCCTCCCTTCTCGTTTTTTCTAAATTTTCGAAAAGAAGGGACAGAGAAGGAGTCCAGGTGGCGATATTCCCTCAAAGGCCCAGTCCTCTTTTCTTAACGCTACCTCGCCAATGCGTGAAATGGCGAATAGTATGAAAGAAAAATTTTCTTATCTTATTTATCATACTTTGTAGCTGTCTCATACGTTAGCAAGGTAGCGCAAGGAAACAGACGAAAGAATGGCCCAACCCACCCACATACACATGTATAAACATACACGTCAACACACGCACATATACATACCTATACATCTCAACGTATACATATACACACACAGACATATACATATATACACATGTACATAATTCATACTGTCTGCCTTTATTCATTCCCGTCGCCATCCTGCCACACATGAAATAACAACCCCGTCCCCCCCGCATGTGCGCGAGGTACCGCTAGAAAAAGACAACAAAGGCCACATTCGTTCACACTCAGTCTCTAGCTGTTATGTATAATGCACCGAAACCACAGCTTCCTTCCCACATCCAGGCCCCACAGAACTTTCCATGGTTTACCCCAGACGCTTCACATGCCCTGGTTCAATCCATTGACAGCAGGTCGACCCCGGTATACCACATCGTTCCAATTCACTCTATTCCTTGCACGTCTTTCACCCTCCTGCATGTTCAGGCCCCGATCACTCAAAATCTTTTTCAATCCATCTTTCCACCTCCAATTTGGTCTCCCACTTCATTCGTTCCCTCCACCTCTAGCACACATATCCTCTTTGTCAATCTTTCCTCACTCATTCTTTCCATGTGTCCAAACCGTTTCAAAACACCCTCTTCTGCTCTCTCAGCCAAATTCTTTTTTTATCAAAACACATCTCTCTTACCCTTTCATTACTTGCTCGATCAAACCACCTCACATCACATATTGATCTCAAACATCTCATTTCCAACACATTCACCCTCCTCCGAACAACCCTATCTATAGCCCACGCCTCGCAACCATATAACATTGTTGGAACCACTATTCCTTCAAACATACCCATTTTTGCTTTCCGAGATAATGTTCTCACCATCCACACATTCTTCTGCGCTCCTAGAACCTTCGCCTCCTCCCCCATCCTGTGACTCACTTCCGCTTCCATGGTTCCATCCGCTGCCAGATCCACTCCCAGATATCTAAAACACTTCACTTCCTCCAGTTTTTCTCCATTCAGACTTACCTCCCAGTTGACTTGTCCCTCAACCCTTTTGCACCTAATAACCTTGCTCTTATTCACATTTACTCTCGGGTCTCTTCTTTCACACACTTTATCAAACTCAGTCACCAGCTTCTGCAGTTTCTCACATGAATCAGCCACCAGCGCTGTATCATCAGCGAACAACAACTGACTCACTTCCCAAGCTCTCTCATCCACAACAGACTGCATACTTGCCCCTCTTTCCAAAACTCTTGCATTTACCTCCCTAACAACCCCATCCATAAACAAATTAAACAACCTAGGAGACATCACACACCCCTGCCGCAAACCTACATTCACTGAGAACCAATCACTTTCCTCTCTTCTTACAAGTACACATGGCTTACATCCTCGATAAAAACTTTTCACTGCTTCTAATAACTTTCCTCCCACACCATATATTCTTAATACCTTCCACAGAGCATCTCTATCAACTCTATCATATGTCTTCTCCAGATCCATGAATGCTACATACAAATCCATTTGCTTTTCTAAGTATTTCTCACATACATTCTTCAAAGCAAACACCTGATACACACATCCTCTACCACTTCTGAAACCAAACTGCTCATCCCCAATCTGATGCTCTGTACATGCCTTCACCCTCTCAATCAATGCCCTCCCATATCATTTCCCAGGAATACTCAACAAACCTATACCTCTGTAATTTGAGCACTCACTTTTATCCCCTTTGCCTTTGTACAATGGCACTATGCAAGTATTCCGCCAATCCTCAGGCACCTCACCATGAGTCATACATACATTAAATAACCTTACCAACCAGTCAACAATACAGTCACCCCCTTTTTTAATATATTCCATGGCAATACCATCCAAACTCGCTGCCTTGCCAGCTTTCATCTTCTGCAAAGCTTTTACTACATCTCTGTTTACTAAATCATTCTCCATAACCCTCTTACTTTGCACACCAACTCGACCAAAACACCCTATATCTGCCACTCTATCATCAAACACATTCAACAAACCTTGAAAATACTCACTCCATCTCCTTCTCACATCATTACTTGTTATCACCTCCCCATTAGCCCCTTCCACTGATGTAGCCCATTTGTTCCCTTGTCTTACGCTCTTTACTTACCTCCTTCCAAAACATCTTTTTATTCTCCCTAAAATTTAATAACACTCACCCCAACTCTCATTTGCCCTCTTTTTCACCTCTTGCACCTTTCTCTTGACCTCCTGCCTCTTTCTTTTATACATCTCCCACTCATTTGCATTATTTCCCTGCAAAAATCGTACAAATGCCTCTCTCTTCTCTTTCACTAATAATCTTACTTCATCCCACCACTCTCTACCCTTTCGAATCTGCCCACCTCCCACGATTCTCATGCCACAAGCATCTTTTGCGCAAGCCATCACTGCTTCTCTAAATACATCCCATCCCCCCCCCCACTCCCCTTACGTCCTTTGTTCTCACCTTTTTCCATTCTGTACTCAGTCTCTCCTGGTATTTCCTCACACAAGTCGCCTTCCCAAGCTCACTTACTCTCACCTCTCTTTTCACCCCAACATTCTCTCTTCTTTTCTGAAAACCTCTACAAATCTTCACCTTAGCCTCCACAAGATTATGATCAGACATCCCTCCAGTTGCACCTCTCAGCACATTAACATCCAAAAGTCTCTCTTTCGCGCGCCTATCAATTAACACGTAATCCATTAACGCTCTCTGGCCATCTCTCCTACTTACATACGTATACTTATGTATATCTCTCTTTTTAAACCAGGTATTCCCAATCACCAGTCCTTTTTCAGCACATAAATCTACAAGCTCTTCACCATTTCCATTACAGTACTGAACACCCCATGTACGCCAATTATTCTTTCAACTGCCACATTACTCACCTTTGCATTCAAATCGCCCATCACTATAACCCGGTCTCGTGCATTAAAACTACTAACACACTCACTCAGCTGCTCCCAAAACACTTGTCTCTCATGATATGATCTTTCTTCTCATGCCCAGGTGCATATGCACCAATAATCACCCATCTCTCTCCATCAACTTTCAGTTTTACCCATATCAATCTAGAGTTTACTTTCATCCACTCTATCACATCCTCAAACCAATCCTGTTTCAGGAGCAGTGCTACTCCTTCCCTTGCTCTACTCCTCTCACTAACCCCCGACTTTACTCCCAAGACATTCCCAAACCACTCTTCCCCTTTACCCTTAAGTTTCGTTTCACTCAGAGCGAAAACATCCAAGTTCCTTTCCTCAAACATACTACCTATCTCTCCTTTTTTCTCATCTTGGTTACATCCACACACATTTAGACACCCCAATCTGAGCCTTCGAGGTGGATGAGCACTCCCCGCGTGACTCTTTCTGTTTCCCCTTTTAAAAAGTTGAAATAAAAGGAGGGGAGGGTTTCCAACCTCCCGCTCCCGTCCCCTTTAGTCGCCTTCTACGACACGTGAAGGATGCGTGGCGAGTGTTCTTTCTCCCCTAACCCCATATGCATATATATATATATATATATATATATATATATATATATATATATATATATATATATATATATATGGATGGTATTGCAGTGGAATTTATTAAAAAAAAGGGGGTGACTGTATTGTTGACTGGTTGGTAAGGTTATTTAATGTATGTATGACTCATGGTGAGGTGCCTGAGGATTGGCGGAATGCGTGCATAGTGCCATTGTACAAAGGCAAAGGGGGTAAGAGTGAGTGCTCAAATTACAGAGTTATAAGTTTGTTGAGTATTCCTAGGAAATTATATGGGAGCGTATTGATTGAGAGGGTGAAGGCATGTACAGAGCATCAGATTGGGGAAGAATAGTGTGGTTTCAGAAGTGGTAGAGGATATGTGGATCAGTTGTTTGCTTTTAGAAATGCAAATGGATTTGTAAGTAGCATTTATGGATCTGGAGAAGGCATATGATAGAGTTGATAGAGATGCTCTGTGGAAGGTATTAAGAATATATGGTGTGGGGAGCAAGTTGTTAGAAGCAGTGAAAAGTTTTTATCGAGGATGTAAGGCATGTGTACGTGTAGGAAGAGAGGAAAGTAATTGGTTCTCAGTGAATGTTGGTTTGCGGCAGGGGTGCATGAGGTCTCCATGGTTGTTTAATTTCTTTATGGATGGGGTTGTAGCTGGTGGCTGATTCGGGTGAGAAACTGCAGAAGCTGGTGACTGAGTTTGGTAAAGTGTATCAAAGAAGAAAGCTGAGAGTAAATGTGAACAAGAGCAAGGTTATTAGGTACAGTAGGGTTGAGGGACAAGTCAATTGGGAGGTAAGTTTGAATGGAGAAAAACTGGAGGAAGTAAAGTGTTTTAGATATCTGGGAATGGATTTGGCCGCGGATGGAAATATGGAAGCGGAAGTGAATCATTTGGTGGGGGAGGGGGCGAAAGTTTGGGAGCCTTGAAGAATGTGTGGAAGTCGAGAACATTATCTCGGAAAGCAAAAATGGGTATGTTTGAAGGAATAGTGGTTCCAACAATGTTATATGGTTGCGAGGCGTGGGCTATAGATGGAGTTGTGCGGAGGAGGGTTGATGTGCTGGAAATAATATGTTTGAGGACAATATGTGGTGTGAGGTGGTTTGATCGAGTAAGTAATAATAGGGTAAGAGAGATGTGTGGTAATAAAAAAAAGTGTGGTTGAGAGAGCAGAAGAGGGTGTTTTGAAATGGTTTGGTCGCATGGTGAGAATGAGTGAGGAAAGATTGACAAAAAGGATATATGTGTCAGAGGTGGAGGGAACGAGGAGAAGTGGGAGACCAAATTGGAGGTGGAAAGATGAAGTGAAAAAGATTTTGAGGGACTGGGGCCTGAACAAGCAGGAGGGTGAAAACCGTGCAAGGAATAGAGTGAATTGGAACGATGTGGTATACTAGGGTCGGCGTGCTGTCAGCGGATTGAACCAGGGCATGTGAAGCGTCTGGGGTAAACCATGGAAAGTTCTGTGGGGCCTGGATGTGGAAAGGAGCTATGGTTTCGGTGCATTATACATGACAGCTAGAGACCTGAGTGTGAACGAATGTGGCCTTTGTTGTCTTTTCCTAGCGCTACCTCGCGGACTTACGGGAGAGGGGGTTTTCATTTCAAGTGTGGCGGGGTGGCGACGAGAATGAATAAGGGCAGACAGTATGAATCATGTACATGTGTATATATGTATATGTCTGTGTGTATATATATGTATACGTTGAGATGTATAGATATGTATATGTGCTGTGTGTGGACGTGTATGTATATACATGTGTATGTGGGTGGGTTGGGCCATTCTTTCGTCTGTTTCCTTGCGGTACCTTGCTAACGCGGGAGACAGCGACAAAGTATGATAAATATAAATAACCAACCTCCAACAACCAGGATCGAACCCTGGACCCCTGCGTAGCAGGCGGGGACGGTACCGTTATGCTATAATCACGCAAATATTTCTGTCCTATCTTCTATTCCAGGTGAGGATATTCTCGTGTCTGGTCATAGAGCAAGCAAAGTTGCTTCTCAGGATGCCTGAATGGAATTCTAAGTTTTATTCACTTCGGTCTTTGTCAGCTTCTTTCGAATCAGTTTTTCAAAGCTAATGCAATTAAATACTTTTGTGGACAATTAATTACGTCAGAACATATATCTCAGATATATGGTTGAATGACCCTTTTTTTCTATTGTCAACATAACGTGTCTTTGAGGTGTTTTGTTCAGAAGCTGATTTGATTTTCCGTTCCACAGTGAAGGAAAATGTAACCCGTACAGTCTCAGTGTAACAATTATATTGAAGGGTCAACCATAAGTCCCCAGCAAGTTGCTGCACCATGACCACTTCTTTAATGATGAAGTACTCATAGCAATGGTGAGGATGGTGCTCACTTTGGAAACATTATGAATTAACCTTCATTACTCACGTGCGGTTTACCGTAATAATAACCCTTCCACTGGAAGCATTGTCATCCCTGAAAAGCGTCAGCAACTTTCATGGTGGGAAACATCACAAATGAATTCTTCAGAGAAAGATTGTGCTGGAAGGAGGCCACATGTGCTGGAAGGAGGCCACTTGTGCTGGAAGGAGGCCACTTGTGCTGGAAGGAGGCCACTTATGCTGGAAGGAGGCCACTTGTGCTGGAAGGAGGCCACATGTGCCGGAAGGAGGCCACTTGTGCTGGAAGGAGGCCACTTGTGCTGGAAGGAGGCCACTTATGCTGGAAGGAGGCCACTTGTGCTGGAAGGAGGCCACTTGTGCTGGAAGGAGGCCACTTGTGCTGGAAGGAGGCCACTTGTGCTGGAAGGAGGCCACTTGGGCTGGAAGGAGGCCTCTTGTGCTGGAAGGAGGCCACTTGTGCTGGAAGGAGGCCTCTTGTGCTGGAAGGAGGCCACTTGTGCTGGAAGGAGGCCACTTGTGCTGGAAGGAGGCCTCTTGTGCTGGAAGGAGGCCACTTGTGCTGGAAGGAGGCCTCTTGTGCTGGAAGGAGGCCACTTGTGCTGGAAGGAGGCCACTTGTGCTGGAAGGAGGCCACTTGGGCTGGAAGGAGGCCACTTGTGCTGGAAGGAGGCCACTTGTGCTGGAAGGAGGCCTCTTGTGCTGGAAGGAGGCCACTTGTGCTGGTAGAACGCCCTTTGTTCTGGAGGGCAGCCCCTTGTGCTGGAAGTAGGTCTCCTGTGCTAGAGTATATGAATCCTAGGTTGATTCTTTAAGCTGTGGTTTCCTGAGTGTTGCATAATATCGTGAAAAATGGAAATCAGAAGACTGTCATGCCATCTGCAAAGAAAGGTTTTCTGTCTTGATGATGAAGGTACAGGAACAAACCCCAAGTTGTATACCCCCACCAGGTGGCAAGTCCGCCAACATCAACTGTGCTGCTAATGGTGCAGGATCGTTTGTTGTGTTTAACCATGACAGTTGGGCAAAGACGCTGATGCCACCTAAGTTACTGAGCGTTTGCTTTGTCTAGTTAGGGAGATGAAGGTAAACACAACGAATGGGATGTATGAAGTGAACAGCGTGACGACTAGAAATAATCTTACGTTCAGAATGAGACACTTGTGCTGCGATAGTCGACGTGGTGGTGTTGGAGAATGCATCAAATTTCAGAACTGGTGGGAAAAAAAAATTGTTGATTGATAAAAGGTCTAGTCAGAGTAAATTCAGCAGAATCTATATAGTCTCTTTTTTTTTTATTCATTTTTTGAATGTCTCAGTGGCACATAAATGGGTATTGAAAGAACAGACAATGAATGTAGATGAGTGCGTCTGAACGGGCCTGAAAGGTGAAGACAGGGTTAATGTATGGACTTAGTATATACTTATAGTATTGGAATGATTGGCAGACTCAAAAACTGCAGGTGACTGATGGTGTTACACGGTGAGTAAGGGAACGCGATACGAAAACCGACAGACTGAGGAATGAAGAAATTCTAGGAGGCCAGAGAGACGGGGAAGGTGATATGGAATGAGGGTTAAACAGGAATGTAAAATGTTACAATATGTCGGCCACACGACTTGATTGAAGACGACTGAGAGAGGAGCTGAAGATGAACTGAAGGGTCAGACTGAGGGAGTTTGTATGGTAGAGAGAAGCGAGTCCAGGAGAGCATATGACACTGACTTCTATCTAAATTTCTTCTTCCAGTTAAGATTGCTTTGTTTTCTCTTTTTGTTTACTTTAAAACTTTGAGTATATTGAACGATATTGAAATTGATCATGTTTATTACTATGTGCTAATTTTAAGTAACGAGAATTTTCTCGGAAACATCCGGAAGAAAATGCAATGAACACACCACAGTGTAATTAAGGTGTCACTAATGTCAGTAGGATTATATTGCCAGGATTATCACAGAGAATTCCGCCTTTACACGTCATTAGTTTCCACCCTATTTTAAGGTACTTAACATTAATATCTCTAACTCATATTCTTTACAGATTTTTCTTCTGCGCTGAAGATAGATAAGTGAAACCAGTTGGGTCATATAATCAGTGAGAATGTATGTTATCTTAGAATTATCTTAGCACCTGAAGGTGATAATTAACGAAATATTGATTTTATCTGAACCACCTTCATCTATATTTCCTTTGTCAGGTGAAGATGCGTGTATTTTCAGGTGAAGATGCGTGTATTTTCAGGTGAAGATGCGTATATTTTCAGGTGAAGATGCGTATATTTTCAGGTGAAGTTGCGTGTATTTTCAGGTGAAGATGCGTATATTTTCAGGTGAAGATGCGTGTATTTTCAGGTGAAGATGCGTGTATTTTCAGGTGAAGATGCGTATATTTTCAGGTGAAGATGCGTATATTTCCAGGTGAAGATGCGGATATTTTCAGGTGAAGATGCGTATATTTTCAGGTGAAGATGCGTGTATTTTCAGGTGAAGATGCGTGTATTTTCAGGTGAAGATGCGCGTATTTTCAGGTGAAGATGCGTGTATTTTCAGGTGAAGATGCGTGTATTTTCAGGTGAAGATGCGCGTATTTTCAGGTGAAGATGAGTGTATTTTCAGGTGAAGATGCGTATATTTTCAGGTGAAGATGCGTATATTTTTTAGCGCATTTACAGAACACACGTTTGCCCAATAATGTTCCCAGTGTTCATTGTTCACACAACCGTTACGACCAGAGAACAAATTTTAATAAACCGGCCTGAGAGACCTTCATGTTTCGCGTGTTTACAAGAATTATGTTGATTACTTTCCGCTGTGAATCTATCACTATTTACTTGAATGTAAACATTGGTAATGTATGTAAATCACTGGCCACGACCTCCATCATGATCGAATAAACATTATATCAACACAAAAGCCTCAATAAGAAATGCAGACATTCGTAAATGTGACAGTGAATGCTTCTCGCGTGTTACGAACATTGCCCGTCAACCTAATTTCGTCAATAATTTATTTTACAAGGTAAGAAAAAATGTGCTGAATGGCATTTTACGACCCTTAAACTTTACCATGAGAAAAAATATATCATTTTAGGAATCTATCGTAATGTTTTGCGACATTCATTGCATCCAATTCCTCATGATGCCACAGGTAGGGGGATGGCGGTCATGGCTAGGCTGAGGATAGCGATGGTCCTACGAGCTACTGTGGTGCTGCTGTCGCTGCTGACGTGGCAACTCACCCTCGCTGGCGAGGAGGGAGGCGGGCAGCGGCGACCAGTCCTGCTGGATCCTCAGCCCTCAAACGTAACCACACCTCTTCAGGGAAGACTACGTGGTCAGCGGCAGGCTGCAAAGTCTCAGGAACCCGACTATTCTTTGGGTTACATACACCCGACCATAACACAGACTGAGGAATCGTTCCCTCGCAGGCACACATCTCCGGCTAATACACAGACGAAGGTACCAGGCGCTGAGGGGATGGAAGAGCGTCGTCAGACAACCAGAAGTATTGCAAACTCTAAGCACGATGGCGGAGGACCACTGGAGACAGTCCTAGACATTACTACACGGAAAACTAAGACAGAAAGCAATATTCACAATGACATGAAGGTCCAAGTGAAGTCATTTAGCGGGCAGGTGGGAAGACCAGGGTCTCGCTTCTCCTTGTCTTCAGCTAATCCTGGCAGCGTTACCTCCCGGGCCCGGAGACGCGTCGTCCATCCTCCTCGCCACAGGAGGGAATATAACGAGGTAGCGAGTGGCTCCACCCAGCTTACCAGAGGAAGCTCTGTGGTATTATGTGATCATCCGCCTCGTAAGTTTGATCCATCTTTCAACGGACACTCGAGCGTTTGTGCAGATAGACAGAAAATGAAAACTTTTCCTTTTGATAGCAATCTTGACTTCTGCTTCGATATTTACTTCAATATTTGGAATAAGAATTCGGAATATTTTCTGGTTGACTTTGATGAGAATAATCATTATGAAATTTACACTGACGGCAATTACATTAACATTTGTTTGCCGGTGTATCTTAGATTCAATCAATGTCAAGTCCATAGATTTCTTACCGAATGTTACGACGCTAAAGTAATACTCCTTAACCCTCATACTTGTCCAGTAAGAGATAACTGGAAAGCATATTTCATATCAATGGTAGTGTGGAATTATTATTTTGGTGACATGTACTGTCTAGAGAAAATCTGTGACGGGAAGTATGAGGTAATCAAGAGGGAAGTAAATGGAATGACAGTTCAGCTTCAGAACTCACACTTTGATTATGGAAACTCTTCTTGCCAGTGGGCACTGAACCCCTTGGTTCAATTGAGCCATAATGAGACAACGCACGTAACAGTAAACATCCATTGGCCCTGCTGCTACGTCCTGTACATAGTAGCTTGGGTGGGCGACCCTGGAGAGCAAGGGCTGCACGGTGGCTGGAGTTACCTACCGGCGCTCTGCATGGTTGGTGAGGTGGTGTTGGTGGCGATGGTGGCGGCAGTGGCCACCAGCGGGGTGGTGGGGAACCTGCTGGTGGTGACAGTGATGGTGAGAGGCGCGCACCGGCGCCATCCGTCTGGTGTACTGCGCATGTCTCTCGCCTTCGCTGACCTCCTCAATTCCCTCTTCGTCGTTGCCCCATCACTCTACTATCACCTGGAGCCGTTCTTCGCCCCACCAGACCTTACTACCTGGGAGTCGGGCTACCTGGAGTTAACCATATCGCATTTAGTCACCTTAAACGAAGGGTTTCCCGTCTTTCAAGGTATGTTGTTTAGCGTGTGTTCCATGGTGTCTCTTATGACAGTCTTCATCTTGAGTGTCGAGAGATTTGTTTTGACGAGGCGAGCGCTCAAGTATGGTGATTATTTCACTGTACAGATTGTCAAGGTTATCATAGCATTAATCTGGATAACAGCCGCTGTACAAACACTCTTAGCAACTGTTGACGCAGATGGTAAACTCAGTACAACGTGGAGCAGCATTCAAAAATTACCCCTGGGCGTGACGCAATATGGCTTGCAGGACTGGATTTACCCAATGCACATGTCGAACATAGCGCTCCTCTCAGTGATGTGCGTCTCGGCGGGAACCTTCTCTGTGGTGGCCATCGTAAACTTCTTGCGTGAGCAGGTGCGGGTGTGGGCAGAGTGGGAAATCCTGGAGATGAGAGTCTCGGGACTCATCAAGCAAGAAAACATGCGCATAGTAACTTCACAGTTGATCATTACCCTTTTCTTCCTTCTGTCTGTCTTGCCAATGGGGATTCGAGCCGTGCTACACTTCTCAGCTCCACCGGTCAGCCAGTTATATGGCTATCTTGCACAGTGGCTCTTTGTGGCCAGCACGGGGTGGAACCCCTGGATCTACAACATGCGTAGTCGACAGTTCCAGGAGGATGTGAGCTCAGCTCTGCTGGCGGGTAGGGCTAGGCTGACCAAAGCTCTCCGATGTGTCTTTTATCAAAGATAAAGCAACTTCCTCTCACTCCGCTCGACACAACAGATGATTACGTCAGTATAAATGAAAGGGATGGAAATGAACATACTTCACTTAGTTATACAATCAAATGATTTCAAGATCAATGAAAGGCATGGAAATATGACCTGTGGGTGAGTGCGCCCGAAGACTTACACATGGATATACTGATCTCAGGGTCGTCAGACTCAGCCATGGTTACACTGACCTCAGGGTCGTCAGACTCAGCCATGGCTACAATGACCTCAGGGTCGTCAGACGCAGCCATGACTACACTGACCTCAGGGTCGTCCGACTCAGCCATGTCCACATTGACTTCATGGTTGTCAGACTCAGCCATGGTCCCACTGGTATTCTACAGCCAATTTGATCCCAGGTCAAGACCCAGCCATGGTCCCACTGGTATTCTACAGCCAATTTGATCCCAGGTCAAGACCCAGCCATGGTCCCACTGGTATTCTACAGCCAATTTGATCCCAGGTCAAGACCCAGCCATGGTCCCACTGGTATTCTACAGCCAATTTGATCCCAGGGTAAGACCCAGCCATGGTCCCACTGGTATTCTACAGCCAATTTGATCCCAGGTCAAGACCCAGCCATGGTCCTGCTGGTAGACTACAGCCAATTTGATCCCAGGGTAAGACCCAGCCATGGTCCCACTGGTATTCTACAGCCAATTTGATCCCAGGTCAAGACTCAGCCATGGTCCTGCTGGTATTCTACAGCCAATTTGATCCCAGGGTAAGACCCAGCCATGGTCCCACTGGTATACTACAGACAATCTGATCCCAGGGTAAGACCCAGCCATTGTCCCACTGGTATACTACAGACAATTTGATCCCAGGTCAAGACCCAGCCATGGTCCTGCTGGTATTCTAAAGCCAATTTGATCCCAGGTCAAGACCCAGCCATGGTCCTGCTGGTATTCTACAGCCAATTTGATCCCAGGGTAAGACCCAGCTATGGTCCCAGTGGTAGACTACAGCCAATTGATCCCAGGGTAAGACCCAGCCATGGTCCCACTGGTATTCTACAGCCAATTTGATCCCAGGTCAAGACCCAGCCATGGTCCCACTGGTATTCTACAGCCAATTTGATCCCAGGGTAAGACCCAGCCATGGTCCCACTGGTATTCTACAGCCAAATTGATCCCAGGTCAAGACCCAGCCATGGTTCCACTGGTAGACTACAGCCAATTTGATCCCAGGTCAAGACCCAGCCATGGTCCCACTGGTATTCTACAGCCAATTTGATCCCAGAGTAAGACCCAATCATGATCGCACTGGTATTCTACAGCCAATTTGATCCCAGGTCAAGACCCAGCCATGGTCCCACTGGTATACTACAGCCAATTTGATCCCAGGTCAAGACCCAGCCATGGTCCCACTGGTATTCTACAGACAATTTGATCCCAGGTCAAGACCCAGCCATGGTCCCATTGGTATTCTACAGACAATTTGATCCCAGGTCAAGACCCAGCCATGATCCCACTGGTATTCTACAGCCAATTTGATCCCAGGTCAAGACCCAGCCATGGTCCCACTGGTATTCTACAGCCAATTTGATCCCAGGTCAAGACCCAGCCATGGTCCCACTGATATACTACAGCC
Source organism: Panulirus ornatus (assembly GCF_036320965.1). Lineage (NCBI taxonomy): Eukaryota > Metazoa > Arthropoda > Malacostraca > Decapoda > Palinuridae > Panulirus > Panulirus ornatus. Next base: position 16,738,777 of record NC_092247.1, on the reverse strand, counting down.
AATCTGATCCCAGGTCAAGACCCAGCCATGGTCCCATTGGTATTCTACAGCCAATTTGATCCCAGGGTAAGACCCAGCCATGGTCCCACTGGTATTCTACAGCCAATTTGATCCCAGGGTAAGACCCAATCATGATCGCACTGGTATTCTACAGCCAATTTGATCCCAGGGTAAGACCCAGCCATGGTCCTACTGGTATTCTACAGCCAACTTGATCCCAGGTCAAGAGCCAGCCATGGTCCCACTGGTATACTACAGCCAATTTGATCCCAGGTCAAGACCCAGCCATGGTCCCACTGATATTCTACAGCCAATTTGATCCCAGGGTAAGACCCAGCCATGGTCCCACTGGTATTCTACAGCCAATTTGATCCCAGGTCAAGACCCAGCCATTGTCCCACTGGTATTCTACAGCCAATTTGATCCCAGGGTAAGACCCAGCCATGGTCCCACTGGTAGACTACAGCCAATTTGATCTCAGGGTAAGACCCAGCTATGGTCCCAGTGGTAGACTACAGCCAATTTGATCCCAGGGTAAGACCCAGCCATGGCTAAACTGATCCCTGGGTTGTAAGATCCAGCAATTTCCACACTGGTACCTTGGTCAATAGACCCACACATTACTATGGGTCCTTCCCTCAGTTAGGACTTTAGTGATCCTCACATCAGCTAAAACTAACCTGGTCCTTGTAACACTAAGACATGGCTTTATTGGTAACAGAGTTTGGTTGACCCAGCCGTGGTCAAAATGGACCTTTCGTCATTCATGATCACACTGATCCCCAAGTAAACTAAAAATATATTGGTCCAGGGATAAGGCCTGCATATACTGGTCCAGGGATAAGGCCTGCATATACTGGTCCAGGGATAAGGCCTGTATATAGCTACACTTGTCGCTGAGTTATCAGACCCAGCCAGTGATACACTAGTCCCTGGGTATGTCATGACCACAACGATCCTCAGGTCAAATAATAACACAGTGGTCCCATTGATAAGATCCAGCCACACCTTAAGTGGTCCCACGGTCATCAGAACCAGTATGATGGGACATAGCAGTTTGAGCTGCCCTGCTGCTAGCTATTGACCTTCAACTACTTGGACTTGGAACGAGTGATGTAAACATTTATTATGTTGCATCACTTTACTTTATCCATGATTATTTGATTTTGTACAGTAGGAAACGTTGTGACCCTGGTATGCATGCAGCCCCCCAGCGTGGTACTATTGTCCTGACTGAGGAGTGTTAAAATGGTGCCTGGAACCACCTTGCACCCTCCCTGTTAGGATTGCTGGTCTTACTTTCTGTTTCATCAAAGAGGGACTACTGAGCTATTCCTGCCATCTTCTTAACCATACACCTACTCAAACCACACTTATTTTCCTCACAGAAGTTCTCTTGCTATCTCCTGTCTGCACAATCATTTTTAAAGGTAATCATGATAGAGTTCAACAAACCTATGGCCCTTAGTCCCTGGAATAATGGGGTGCTGATAATCTGTGGGTCCCTGCCTGACTCTACTGCCATTGAGACAGTAGTACTACCAGCCCTTCCCATGACCATTCTTTCTGATAGACTGCTTCTTTTCTATTCACTAAACAAACGTTCTTGTTCTTTGTCGTAACCATTTTTCTGTTGCACATCATTTCCTTATATCTTACTTTTCTCTGAGACTGAGTTGTCTAATGATGTTCTCACTGGTCCCCTTTTCCTTATTCAGCTGATCTATCTTCATGGTTGTTGATGCATCAGCCTCTCCCTCTTTCTCCATCAACAGCAGTATCCCTCAAGGTTTTGTCTTGTTCCCTACACTCCTTTTTATGAATGATTTCCTTTTTTCTAAAAATATCCAACTACGCACATTTGCTGATGACTCTACACAGCATTCCTCCACATCCTTCATTTCTGCTCCTTCTTCTCTCACCTGATCTGCATCTCATCTTAACACCACTTCTCCAATGAATGCAAACTTGGACAGGATATATCTGTGGGGTAAACAAAATCTGTTTTAGTGTAATACCTCTAAGACCCAATTTCTGCCCATCTCTAAGTTGGAAATTCCTTACAAGTTTCATCTTTTCTTCAGTAGTTCTGTAATTCCACCTCTTGACTCAATGAACATAACTGGTATTACTGCAGCATCCACTCTATCGTGGAAACCCCACATTATGTAAATAGCTGCTTGCTTCTAAGGACTGGGAGTCCTGTTTAGATGTCGAAAATTCTTTTCTTCCAAACAGTTGCTCCGTATGTATAAAGGATTGAACCATCCTTGTATGGAGTACTACCTTCACATCTGGGGTGGTTTTATCTCTGCATCCTTACTTGACTGAGTTGATTTGAAAGTGATCAGTCTTATAAATTCTCCCAGGCTAACTTCAAAACTTCACCCGCTTGCCCTACACCACAATGTTGGTTCTTTTTCTCCCTTTTTTATGAATATCATTTTGGTTTTTGCTTTCAAGAGATGGTTGCCTGTGTGTCCCTACCACTTGCTAGACCACGCAATACTCAGTATGCTGCTTCATCACATGATTGCTGTATGGCCATTGGCAACTCAAGCATTAGCCATTTTGATGACTGTCTCTTTCCCTACACCTTGAAGCTTTGGAACTCTTTATCGTCTCATGTCTTTCCCAATAACTTAAGGCCCGACCTTGAGTGGACTTTTGTCTGTAACTGGAGCCTCCAAAATATATATATATATATATATATATATATATATATATATATATATATATATATATATATATATTCATTATCATACTTTGTTGCTGTCTCACGCGTTAGCGAGGAGCGCAAGGAAACAGACGAAAGAATGGCCCAACCCACCCACATACACATGCATATACAAACACGTCCACACACGCACATATACATACCTGTACATTCTAACGCATACATATATATACATACACGGACATATACATATAGACACATATACATAATTCATAATTGCTGCCTTTATTCATTCCGGTTGCCACCCCATCACACATGAAATAGCATCCCCCTCCCCCTGCGAGGTAGCGCTAGGAAAGGACAAAAGGCCACAGTTATTCAGACTCAGTCTCGAGCTGTCATGTGTAATACACTGAAACCACAGCTCCCTTTCCACATCCAGGTCCCACAAAACTTTCCATGGTTTACCCCAGACGCTTCACATGCCCTGGTTCAATCCACTGACAGCACGTAGACCCCGGTATACCACATCGTTCCAATTAACTCTATTCTTTGCGCGCCTTTCACCTTCCTGTATGTTCAGGCCCCGATCGCTCAAAATCTTTTTCACTCCATCCTTCCACCTCCAATTTGGTCTCCCACTTCTCCTCTTGCCTCCACCTCTGACGCATATATCCTCTTTGTCAATCTTTCCTCACTCATTCTCTGCATGTGACCAAACCAATTTAATACACCCTCTCCTGCTCTCTCAACCACACTCTTTTTAGTACCACACATCTCTTTCACCCTTTCCTTACTTACTCGATCAAACCACCTCACACCACATACTGTCCTCAAACATCTCATTTCCAACACATCCACCATCCTCCGCACAACCCTATCTATAGCCCATGCCTTACAACCACATAACATTGTTGGAACCACTGTTCCTACAAACGTACCCATTTTTGCTCTCTGAGATAATGTTCTCGCCTTTCACACATTCTTCAACGCTCCCAGATCCTTCGTCCCCTCCCCCACCCTGAGACTCACTTCCGCTTCTATGGTTCCATCCGCTGCCATATCCACTCCCAGATATCTAAAACACTTCACTTCCTCCAGTTTTTCTCCATTCAAACTCACCTCCCAATTTACTTGTCCCTCAACCCTACTGAACCTAATAACCTTGCTCTTATTCACATTTACTCTCAACTTTCTTTTTTCACACACTTTACCAAATTCAGTCACCAGCTTCTGCAGTTTCTCACCCGAATCAGCCACCAGCGCTGTATTATCAGCGAACAACAACTGACTCACCTCCCTAGCCCTCTCATTTACAACAGACTGCATACTTGCCCCTCTCTCCAAAACTCTTACATTCACCTCCCTAACCACCCAATCCATAAACAAATTAAACAACCATGGAAACATCACGCATCCTTGCCGCAAACCGACATTCACTAGGAACCAATCACTTTCCTTTCTTCCTACTCATACACATGCCTTACATCCTCGATAGAAACTTTTCACAGCTTCTAGCAACTTGCCTCCCACACCAAATACTCTTAATACCTTCCATAAAGAATCTCTATCAAATCTATTATATGCCTTCTCCAGATCCATAAATACTACATACAAATCCATCTGTTTTTCTAATTATTTCTCACATACATTCTTCAATGCAAACACCTGATCCACACATCCTCTACCACTTCTGGAACCACACCGCTCTTACCCAGTCTGATGCTTTGTACATGCCTTCGCCCTCTCAGTCAATACCCTCCCATATAATTTCCCAAGAATACTCATCTAACTTATACATCTGTAACTTGAACACTCACCTTTATCCCCTTTGCCTTTGTACAATGGCACCATGCAAGCATTCCCCCAATTCTCAGGCACTTCACCATGAACCATACATACACTGAATATCCTCACCAACCAGTCAACAACACAGTCACCCCCTTTTTCAATGAATTCCACAACAATACCATCCAAACCAGCTGCCTTATCGGCTTTTATCTTCCGAAAAGCTTTCACTACCTTTTCTCTGTTTACCAAATCATACTCCTTGACCCTCTCACTTCGCTAAACCACCTCGACCAAAACACCCTATATCTGCCACTCTTATTATCAAACACATTCAACAAACCCTTAAAATACTCACTGTATCTCCCTCTCACTTCAACACTACTTGTTATTACCTCCCTATTTGCCCCTTCACAGATGTTCTCATTTGTTCTCTTGTCTTACACACTTTATATACTTCCTTCCAAAACATCTATTTATTCTCCCTAAAATTTAATGATACCCATCCATGGCTAAGGTGGTTCCTGCTTTGTCAGACACAACCACAGTCAAAATGGTCCATAGGAAGTCAGACCTCCCCACGGATACACTGGTCTCTGGGTTATCAGGCCCAGCATTGGTCACACATGGTCCCACAGTTGACATACTGGTGAAGACATAAGAAAAAAGGTAGGCTGCTTTGTATTGCCTCAAACTGTCTACAGGCAAATAAATCATGCCTTAAATTTTTTAATGGTGACTTAAACCCCATACATGAAGTTAAAAGGATAAAATCCAACATGCAGTGAGGTGGGCCCAATATCTAATTCCAGTCTAATGCTGGATACCATGTAAAATGAAAGTATAAGGTGATTGCATGGTTTAAGAAGGGTAAAATGCAGCTCAAGAGGGAGGCAGAGATTAGGAAAATAATGCATTCTAACCAATGGGAGTCTTGAAGTCTTCAGGTTACATTACTTAAAAAAATATTAAAATCAGGTTAAAGATAAGCATCAATCTGTTTATAATCTATATTAAAATACACTACACTACTTTTAAAAATCACAGTACCTCAAAGCTATTCTGAAGAACACAGACTACACATTATTTTTTTTTATAAAATATTTCAAAAAAATAGGTGACACTTACTAGTCTCTGTTTTACAAACAAAAGATTTGAAAGGATGTTACACAGAAATATATCAAAATTACGATCAAACTCTTAAAAACTTATCACTCAGTTACAGCTTATCTCCATTCATTTGCCAAATGATTATTTTTTACTCCCATAACCCCATAAGGATGGGAACTGTTACAGGGTGTTTGAATGTATAGTTACCTCTCTGTATGCTATTTTTCTTCTATTATCATGAAATTTCTAAAGTTTTTGTATATCCTCAATACAAAAAAATTCATCACAGCTTATTCCATTCCCCCACAACTCTGATGTTTGAAGAGAATGGTTTTCCATGGAACACTGGTGTTGTCTGCAATGTACAACAGTTATTCAAAGTGAAATAAGAATGGGTGGAAACATATTTTGGAAGATATCAAAAAGTCTTTATCAAGTTTCATAGTCAAAGTTGCAATTTTCAGTTATGCCCATGTTAATTTTCATGTTAGAGCTTTTTATAAAGAGGCTAACTCATGCAGGGAGTTTAATTACTATAAAATTTTGACTTTTCAAGTTATGACCTAGGTTAAGTTGCATGTTAAAGTTTGACTTCACGTGATAAAAGGATGGATGACAGACAGATGATAATGACAAGACAAAGCAATCTCTTAGTGTCTACCATGCTATGCAGGTTACACATAGAGTTCTTTTCTACCCATTTTCTAACAAGATTCAAATTGTGTTGTGGTTCTGGCATCATTAAACTGGTTTAGAAATTTAGAGGTTACAATCATCTTTTTTTTATTCTTCTCTTTTTCAAGGTGGGCAAATTTATGGCCTCTAACCTCTTCCTGTATCTCAGCAATCTTACTTCACCTACCATCTTTGTATTCCTCTTTAAGACCTCTTTTTTCTGTGTACAATTCTTTTCAGTAAGATGACCAAACTTGACAAGCATATTCTAATTTGGATCTGTCATAAATAGTTTACTAAACATTCTCTACTAATATAACTAAACGCAATCCTAATAGTTGCCAACAAACAGCCTGTATTTTACAATGCTCCTGACGTGGTGCTCTGGCAACAGGTTAGGTTTAATGATAACCTCCATATTTCTCTCACATAGATTCTTATGACTTTTTTCAACTACGTTATATTCATATTCACACCAAGGCCCTTGATCACTATGATGCATCTTCATTAAGTTCTGTTATCAAATATGAGTCAGACCAACTTTGGAGCTTGTCAGAGTTAATACAATCCTCATCATTCTTTACTTCTCTCAAGACCATGGCATTATTTATGAACATATTCAGAAATGTGCTTTGTTCTGGCAAGTCATGTATATAGATTTAGAGCAGTAATGGTTCCAAGACCTGTGGCATGCCTTTGGCGACCCAAAAACATTTTGAGATGGCTCATGTGACAATTGTACTTTGTTCTCTTCCATGAAGGCTCTGTGTCTGCTGATTTATCACCTGCTAAAATTGCTTCTGCACTTCTCTACCACAACAGCCAATAGATTGTTGTTGTGTATGTGTTTCAGTCCTTTCCTCTAACTGATCAGCCTCTAGGACATCTTTAAAAGAACCATCAAATCTTATTTGCTTTTCAATGAATTCTTTTCTTTTCTCTAATAATGTACCTCCTGAATCCCCTCTACTAAACTAAATTTGTTTATACCTAAAGTGTAAAACGGCCATCAAGTATGAAAAATAAAACTATTGACAGACTGGTCTGGGTACATTCCCATATTTGAGTGCATACCAAACTGTAGGCCAGATGTAACAAAAAACTTGAGTAGAGCACTTGGCTTCCTTAATGCTTGTTGACAAGCTTGTCTTAGCTTTCCTGTCTAATTTCTCTGCCTTCTCAGAGATCTTTGTTCTTTTATATTCTTTCTTGGTTCAGCTGATGCTAAAGGACTTCAACAGATCCCCCATAGTAATACAGTACCAATAACAGCAGTTATGCAAACAGTACCGATCATGAGGAGAATTTAAATCTTTAAATGGCCCTGACACCATTGCCTTTTGGTTACACTAAAACTTTATCACCTTTTGTTGAGTCAACTGCGTTATTATACAGTAAACCTATGCTACACTTGTTCACTTCCCAAGTGCTAGCCACTCACTCTCTTAAAAACTGGACCCCTCAAGAAAAAAATGAAAAGAAAGGGATTGACTTAGGCTACCAACACTCCTTGGTATTCTATCTGAACCTATGCCTTATCAAATTCTGAGAATTTGGCACACACACACACATTTATATATATATATATATTTTTTTTCATACTATTCACCATCTCCCGTGTTGGCAAGGTATCGTTAAGAACAGAGGACTAAGCCTTTGAGGGAAATCCTCACTTGGCCCCCTTCTCTGTTCCTCCTTTTGGAAAATTAAAAACGAGAGGGGAAGGATTTCCAGCCCCCCCCCCTCCCCTTTTAGTCGCCTTCTACAACATGCAGAGAATACATGGGAAGTATTCTTTCTCCCCTATCCCAAGGGGTAACACATATATATATATATATACATATATATGTATTTGTATGTAGCATTTATGGATCTGGAGAAGGCATATGATAGAGTTGATAGAGATGCTCTGTGGAAGGTATTAAGAATATATGGTGTGGGAGGAAAGTTGTTAGAAGCAGTGAAAAGTTTTTATCGAGGATGTAAGGCATGTGTACGTGTAGGAAGAGAGGAAAGTGATTGGTTCTCAGTGAATGTAGGTTTGCGGCAGGGGTGTGTGATGTCTCCATGGTTGTTTAATTTGTTTATGGATGGGGTTGTTAGGGAGGTGAATGCAAGAGTTTTGGAAACGGGCAAGTATGATAACAGAACTTAATGAAGATGCAGCATAGTGATCAAGGGCCTTGGTGTGAATATGAATATAACGTAGTTGAAAAAAGTCATAAGAATCTATGTGAGAGAAATATGGAGGTTATCATTAAACCTATATATATATATATATATATATATATATATATATATTCTTCTTTTCTTTCGCACTATTCGCCATTTCCCGCATTAGCGAGGTAGCGCTATGAACAGAGGACTGGGCCTTAGAGGGAATATCCTCACCTGGCCCCCTTCTCTGTTCCTTCTTTTGGAAAATTAAAAAAAAACGAGAGGGGAGGATTTCCAGCCACCCGCTCCCTCCCCTTTTAGTCGCCTTCTACGACACACAGGGAATACGTGGGAAGTATTCTTTCTCCCCTATCCCCAGGGATATATATATATATATATATATATATATATATATATATATATATATTATATATATATATATATATATATATATATATATATATATATATATATATATATATATATATATATATATATATATATATATATATTTATTTATTATACTTTGTCGCTGTCTCCTGCGTTAGCGAGGTAGCACAAGGAAAACAGACGAAAGAATGGCCCAACCCACCCACATACACATGTATATACATGCACGTCCACACACAGCACATATACATACCTATACATCTCAACATATATATATATATATACACACACAGACATATACATATATACACATGTACATAATTCATACTGTCTGCCCTTATTCATTCCCATCGCCACCCCGCCACACATGAAATGACAACCCCCTCACCCTGCATGTGCACGAGGTAGCACTAGGGAAAGACAACAAAGGCCACATTCGTTCACACTCAGTCTCCAGCTGTCATGTATAAGGCACCGAAACCACAGCTCCCTTTCCACATCCAGGCCCCACAAAACTTTCCATGGTTTACCCCAGCTGCTTTCACATGCCCTGGTTCAATCCATTGACAGCACATCGATCCTGGTATACCACATCGTTCCAATTCACTCTATTCCTTGCATACCTTTCACCCTCCTGCATGTTCAGGCCCCAATCACTCAAAATCTTTTTCACTCCATCTTTCCACCTCCAGTTTGGTCTCCACTTCTCATTCCTTCCACCTCTGACACCTATATCCTCTTTGTCAATCTTTCCTCACTCATTCTATTCATGTGACCAAACCATCTCAAGACACCCTCTTCTGCTTTCTCAACCACACTCTTTTTACTACCACATATCTCTCTTACCCTTTCATTACTTACTCGATCAAACCACCTCACACCACATATTGTCCTCAAACATCTCATTTCCAACACATCCACCCTCCTCCACACAACTCTATAGCCCACACCTCACAACCATATAACATTGTTGGAACCACTATTCCTTCCAACATACCCATTTTTGCTTTCCAAGATAATGTTCTTGCCTTCCACACATTTTTCAACACTCCCAGAACTTTCGCCCCCTCCCCCACCCTGTGACTCACTTCCGCTTCCATGGTTCCATCCGCTGCCAAATCCACTCCCAGATATCTAAAACACTTCACTTCCTCCAGTTTTTCTCCATTCAAACTCACCTCCCAATTTACTTGTCCCTCAACCCTACTGAACCTAATAACCTTGCTCTTATTCACATTTACTCTCAGCTTTCTTCTTTCACACACTTTACCAAACTCAGTAACCAGCTTCTGCAGTTTCTCACCTGTATCAGCCACCAGCGCTGTATCATCAGCAAACAACAACTGGCTCACTTCCCAAGCCCTCTCATTTACAACAGACTGCATACTTGCCCCTCTCTCCAAAACTCTTGCATTCACCTCCCTAACAACCCCATCAATAAACAAATTCAACAACAATGGAGACATCACACACTCCTGCCGCAAACTGACATTTACTGAGAACCAATCGCTTTCCTCTCTTCCTACTCGTACACATGCCTTACATCCTCAATAAAAAGTTTTCACTGCTTCTAGCAACTTGCCTCCCACACCATATACTCTTAATACCTTCCACAGAGCATCTCTATCAACTCTATCATATGCCTTCTCCAGATCCATAAATGCTAAACACAAATCCATTTGTTTTTCTAAGTATTTCTCACATACATTCTTCACAGCAAACACCTGATCCACAACACATCCTCGACCACTTCTGAAACCACACTGCTCTTCCCCAATCTGATGTTCTATACATGCCTTCACCCTCTCAATCAATACCCTACCATATAATTTCCCAGGAATACTTAACAAACTTATACCTCTGTAATCTGAACACTCACCTTTATCCACTTTGCCTTTGTACAATGGCAATATGCATGCATTCCGCCAATCCTCAGGCACTTCACCATGAGCCATACATACATTGAATATCTTCACCAACCAGTCAATAACACAGTCACCCCGTTTTAATAAATTTCAACTGCAATAGCATCCAAACCCGCCACTTCATTGGCTTTCATCTTCCACAAAGCTTTCACTACCTCTTCTCTGTTTACCAAATCATTCTCCCTCACCCTCTCACTTTGCACACCACCTCAACCAAAACACCCTTTATCTGCCACTCTATCCTCTAACACATTAAACAAACCTTCAAAATACTCACTCCATCTCCTTCTCACATCATCACTACTTGACATTACCTCCCCATTAGCCCCCTTCACTGATGTTCCCATTTGTTCGCTTGTCTTACACACTTTATTTACCTCCTTCCAAAACATCTTTTTACTCTCCCTAAAATTTAATGATACTCTCTCATCCCAACTCTCATTTACCTTCTTTTTCATTTCTTGCACCCTTCTCTTCACCTCCTGCCTCCTTCTTTTATACATCTCCCAGACATTTGCACTATTTCTCTGCAAAAATCGTCCAAATGCCTATCTCTTCTCTTTCCCTAATAATCTTACTTCTTCATCTCACCACTCGCTACCCTTTCTAATCTGACCACCTCCCATCTTTCTCATACCACAAGCATCTTTTGCGCAAGCCATCACTGCTTCCCTAAATACATCCCATTGCTCCCCTCACTTCCTTTGCTCTCACCTTTTTCCATTCTGCACTCAGTCTCTCCTGGTACTTCCTTACACAAGTCTCTTTTCCAAGCTCACTTACTCTCACCACTCTCTTCACCCCAACATTCTCTCTTTCTTTTCTGAAAACCTCTACAAATCTTCACCTTCACCTCCACAAGATAATGATCAGACATCCCTCCAGTTGCACCTCTCAGCACATTAACATCCAAAAGTCTCGCTTTCACGCACCTATACGTTAACACATAATCCAATAATGCTCTTAGGAAATCTCTCCTACTTACATAAGTATACTTATGTATATCTCTCTTTTTAAACCAGGTATTCCCAATCACTAGTCCATTTTCAGCAGAGAAATATACAAGCCCTTCACCATTTCCATTTACAACACCGAACACCCCATGTACACCAAATCTTTATATATATATATATATATATATATATATATATATATATATATATATATATATATATATATATTTTTATTTTTTTATTATTATACTTTGTCGCTGTCTCCCGTGTTTGCGAGGTAGCACAAGGAAACAGACGAAAGAAATGGCCCAACCCCCCCCATACACATGTATATACATACGTCCACACACGCAAATATACATACCTACACAGCTTTCCATGGTTTACCCCAGACGCTTCACATGCCCTGATTCAATCCACTGACAGCACGTCAACCCCGGTATACCACATCGCTCCAATTCACTCTATTCCTTGCCCTCCTTTCACCCTCCTGTATGTTCAGGCCCCGATCACACAAAATCTTTTTCACTCCATCTTTCCACCTCCAATTTGGTCTTCCTCTTCTCCTCATTCCCTCCACCTCTGACACACACACATATATATATATATATATATATATATATATATATATATATATATATATATATATATATATATATCTTTCTTTTCTTTCTTTCAAACTATTCGCCATTTCCCGCATTAGCGATGGTAGCGTTAAGAACAGAGGACTGGGCCTTTGAGGGAATACAATCACCTGGCCCAATTCTCTGTTCCTTCTTTTGGAAAATTGAAAAAAAAAAAAAAAAAAAAACGAGAGGGGAGGATTTCCAGCCCCCCGCTCCCTCCCCTTTTAGTCGCCTTCTACGACACGCAGGGAATACGTGGGAAGTATTCTTAATCCCCTATCCCCAGGGATAATATATATATATATATATATATATATATATATATATATATATATATATATATATATATATATATATATATATATATATAAATATATTGACAGGCGTGCGAAAGAGAGACTTTTGGATGTTAATGTGCTGAGAGGTGCAACTGGAGGGATGTCTGATCATTATCTTGTGGAGGCTAAGGTGAAGATTTGCATGGGTTTTCAGAAAAGAAGAGTGAATGTTGGGGTGAAGAGGGTGGTGAGAGTAAGTGAGCTTGAGAAGGAGACCTGTGTGAGGAAGTACCAGGAGAGACTGAGTACAGAATGGAAAAAGGTGAGAACAATGGAAGTAAGGGGAGTGGGGGAGGAATGGGATGTATTTAGGGAATCAGTGATGGATTGCGCAAAAGATGCTTGTGGCATGAGAAGAGTGGGAGGTGGGTTGATTAAAAAGGGTAGTGAGTGGTGGGATGAAGAAGTAAGAGTATTAGTGAAAGAGAAGAGAGAGGCAATTGGACGATTTTTGCAGGGAAAAAATGCAATTGAGTGGGAGATGTATAAAAGAAAGAGACAGGAGGTCAAGAGAAAGGTGCAAGAGGTGAAAAAAAGGGCAAATGAGAGTTGGGGTGAGAGAGTATCATTAAATTTTAGGGAGAATAAAAAGATGTTCTGGAAGGAGGTAAATAAAGTGCGTAAGACAAGGGAGCAAATGGGAACTTCAGTGAAGGGCGCAAATGGGGAGGTGATAACAAGTAGTGGTGATGTGAGAAGGAGATGGAGTGAGTATTTTGAAGGTTTGTTGAATGTGTTTGATGATAGAGTGGCAGATATAGGGTGTTTTGGTCGAGGTGGTGTGCAAAGTGAGAGGGTTAGGGAGAATGATTTGGTAAACAGAGAAGAGATAGTGAAAGCTTTGCGGAAGATGAAAGCCGGCAAGGCAGCAGGTTTGGATGGTATTGCAGTGGAATTTATTAAAAAAGGGGGTGACTGTATTGTTGACTGGTTGGTGAGGTTATTTAAAGTATGTATGACTCGTGGTGAGGTGCCTGAGGATTGGCGGAATGCGTGCATAGTGCCATTGTACAAAGGCAAAGGGGATAAGAGTGAGTGCTCAAATTACAGAGGTATAAGTTTGTTGAGTATTCCTGGTAAATTATATGGGAGGGTATTGATTGAGAGGGTGAAGGCATGTACAGAGCATCAGATTGGGGAAGAGCAGTGTGGTTTCAGAAGTGGTAGAGGATGTGTGGATCAGGTGTTTGCTTTGAAGAATGTATGTGAGAAATACTTAGAAAAGCAAATGGATTTGTATGTAGCATTTATGGATCTGGAGAAGGCATATGATAGAGTTGATAGAGATGCTCTGTGGAAGGTATTAAGAATATATGGTGTGGGAGGAAAGTTGTTAGAAGCAGTGAAAAGTTTTTATCGAGGATGTAAGGCATGTGTACGTGTAGGAAGAGAGGAAAGTGATTGGTTCTCAGTGAATGTAGGTTTGCGGCAGGGGTGTGTGATGTCTCCATGGTTGTTTAATTTGTTTATGGATGGGGTTGTTAGGGAGGTAAATGCAAGAGTTTTGGAAAGAGGGGCAAGTATGAAGTCTGTTGGGGATGAGAGAGCTTGGGAAGTGAGTCAGTTGTTGTTCGCTGATGATACAGCGCTGGTGGCTGATTCATGTGAGAAACTGCAGAAGCTGGTGACTGAGTTTGGTAAAGTGTGTGAAAGAAGAAAGTTAAGAGTAAATGTGAATAAGAGCAAGGTAATTAGGTACAGTAGGGTTGAGGGTCAAGTCAATTGGGAGGTAAGTTTGAATGTAGAAAAACTGGAGGAAGTAAAGTGTACTAGATATCTGGAAGTGGATCTGGCAGCGGATGGAACCATGGAAGCGGAAGTGAATCATAGGGTGGGGGAGGGGGTGAAAATCCACTGACAGCACGTCAACCCTGGTATACCACATCGATCCAATTCACTCTATTCCTTGCCCTCCTTTCACCCTCCTGCAAGTTCAGGCCCCGATCACACAAAATCTTTTTCACTCCCACTTCTCGTTCCCTCCACCTCTGACACATATATCTTCTTGGTCAATCTTTTCTCACTCATTTTCTCAATGTGCCCAAACCATTTCAAAACACCCTCTTCTGCTCTCTCAACCACGCTCTTTTTATTTCCACACTTCTCTCTTACCCTTACGTTACTTACTCGATCAAACCACCTCACTCCACACATTGTCCTTAAACATCTCATTTCCAGCACATCCATCCTCCTGCGCACAACTCTATCCATAGCCCACGCCTCGCAACCATACAACATTGTTGGAACCACTATTCCTTCAAACATACCCATTTTTGCTTTCCGAGATAATGTTCTTGACTTCCACACATTCTTCAAGGCTCCCAGGATTTTCGCCCCTTCCCCCACCCTATGATCTACTTCCGCTTCCATGGTTCCATCCGCTGCCAGATCCACTCCCAGATATCTAAAACACTTTACTTCCTCCAGTTTTTCTCCATTCAAACTTACCTCCCAATTGACTTGACCCTCAACCCTACTGTACCTAATTACCTTGCTCTTATTCACATTTACTCTTAACTTTCTTCTTTCACACACTTTACCAAACTCAGTCACCAGCTTCTGCAGTTTCTCACATGAATCAGCCACCAGCGCTGTATCATCAGCGAACAACAACTGACTCACTTCCCAAGCTCTCTCATCCCCAACAGACTTCATACTTGCCCCTCTTTCCAAAACTCTTGCATTTACCTCCCTAACAACCCCATCCATAAACAAATTAAACAACCATGGAGACATCACACACCCCTGCCACAAACCTACATTCACTGAGAACCAATCACTTTCCTCTCTTCCTACACGTACACATGCCTTACATCCTCGATAAAAACTTTTCACTGCTTCTAACAACTTGCCTCCCACACCATATATTCTTAATACCTTCCACAGAGCATCTCTATCAACTCTATCACATGCCTTCTCTAGATCCATAAATGCTACATACAAATCCATTTGCTTTTCTAAGTATTTCTCACATACATTCTTCAAAGCAAACACCTGATCCACACATCCTCTACCACTTCTGAAACCACACTGCTCTTCCCCAATCTCATGCTCTGTACATGCCTTCACCCTCTCAATCAATACCCTCCCATATGATTTACCAGGAATACTCAACAAACTTATACCTCTGTAATTTGAGCACTCACTCTTATCCCCTTTGCCTTTGTACAATGGCACTATGCAAGCATTCCGCCAATCCTCAGGCACCTCACCATGAGTCATACATACCTTACCAACCAGTCAATAATACAGTCACCCCCTTTTTTAATAAATTCCACTGCAATACCATCCAAACCTGCTGCCTTGCCGGCTTTCATCTTCCGTAAAGCCTTTACTACCTCTTCTCTGTTTACCAAATCATTTTCCCTAACCCTCTCACTTTGCACGCCACCTCGACCAAAACACCCTATATCTGCCACTCTATCATCAAACACATTCAACAAACCTTCAAAATACTCACTCCATCTCCTTCTCACATCACCACTACTTGTTATCACCTCCCCATTTGCGCCCTTCACTGAAGTTCCCATTTGCTCCCTTGTCTTATGCACTTTATTTACCTCCTTCCAGAACATCTTTTTATTTCCCTAAAATTTAATGATACTCTCTCACCCCAACTCTCATTTGCCCTCTTTTTCACCTCTTGCACCTTTCTCTTGACCTCCCGTCTCTTTCTTTTATACATCTCCCACTCAATTGCATTTTTTCCCTGCAAAAATCGTCCAAATGCCTCTCTCTTCTCTTTCACTAATAATCTTACTTCTTCATCCCACCACTCACTACCCTTTCTAATTAACCCACCTCCCACTCTTCTCATGCCACAAGCATCTTTTGCGCAATCCATCACTGATTCCCTAAATACATCCCATTCCTCCCCCACTCCCCTTACTTCCATTGTTCTCACCTTTTTCCATTCTGTACTCAGTCTCTCCTGGTACTTCCTCACACAAGTCTCCTTCCCAAGCTCACTTACTCTCACCACCCTCTTCACCCCAACATTCACTCTTCTTTTCTGAAAACCCATACAAATCTTCACACACACACATATATATACATATATATATATATATATATATATATATATATATATATATATATATATATATATATATATATATATTTTTTTTTTTTTTTTGCTTTGTCGCTGTCTCCCGAGTTTGCGAGGTAGCGCAAGGAAACAGACGAAAGAAATGGCCCAACCCACCCCTATACACATGTATATACATACACATCCACACACGCAAATATACATACCTATACATCTCAATGTACACATACATATACACACACAGACACATACATATATACCCATGCACACAATTCACACTGTCTGCCTTTATTCATTCCCATCGCCACCTCACCACACATGGAATACCATCCCCCTCCCTCCTCATGTGTGCGAGGTAGCGCTAGGAAAAGACAACAAAGGCCCCATTCGTTCTCACTCAGTCTCTAGCTGTCATGCAATAATGCCCGAAACCACAGCTCCCTTTCCACATCCAGGCCCCACACAACTTTCCATGGTTTACCCCAGACGCTTCACATGCCCTGATTCAATCCACTGACAGCACGTCAACCCTGGTATACCACATCGATCCAATTCACTCTATTCCTTGCCCGCCTTTCACCCTCCTGCATGTTCAGGCCCCGATCACTCAAAATCTTTTTCACTCTATCTTTCCACCTCCAATTTGGTCTCCCACTTCTCCTCGTTCCCTCCACCTCCGACACATATAACCTCTTGGTCAATCTTTCCTCACTCTTTCTCTCCATGTGCCCAAACCATTTCAAAACACCCTCTTCTGCTCTCTCAACCACGCTCTTTTTATTTCCACACATCTCTCTCACCCTTACATTACTTACTCGATCAAACCACCTCACACCACACATTGTCCTCAAACATCTCATTTCCAGCACATCCACCCTCCTGCGCACAACTCTATCCATAGCCCACGCCTCGCAACCATACAACATTGTTGGAACCACTATTCCTTCAAACATACCCATTTTTGCTTTCCGAGATAATGTTCTCGACTTCCACACATTCTTCAAGGCTCCCAGGATTTTCGCCCCCTCCCTCACCCTATGATTCACTTCGGCTTCCATGGTTCCATCCGCTGCCAGATCCACTCCCAGATATCTAAAACACTTTACTTCCTCCAGTTTTTCTCCATTCAAACTTACCTCCCAATTGACTTGACCCTCAACCCTACTGTACCTAATAACCTTGCTCTTATTCACATTTACTCTTAACTTTCTTCTTTCACACACTTTACCAAACTCAGTCACCAGCTTCTGCAGTTTCTCACATGAATCAGCCACCAGCGCTGTATCATCAGCGAACAACAACTGACTCACTTCCCAAGCTCTCTCATCCCCAACAGACTTCATACTTGCCCCTCTTTCCAAAACTCTTGCATTTACCTCCCTAACAACCCCATCCATAAACAAA
Source organism: Panulirus ornatus (assembly GCF_036320965.1). NCBI lineage: Eukaryota > Metazoa > Arthropoda > Malacostraca > Decapoda > Palinuridae > Panulirus > Panulirus ornatus. Next base: position 16,720,686 of record NC_092247.1, on the reverse strand, counting down.
TTAAACAACCATGGAGACATCACACACCCCTGCCACAAACCTACATTCACTGAGAACCAATCACTTTCCTCTCTTCCTACACGTACACATGCCTTACATCCTCGATAAAAACTTTTCACTGCTTCTAACAACTTGCCTCCCACACATATATTCTTAATACCTTCCACAGAGCATCTCTATCAACTCTATCACATGCCTTCTCTAGATCCATAAATGCTACATACAAATCCATTTGCTTTTCTAAGTATTTCTCACATACATTCTTCAAAGCAAACACCTGATCCACACATCCTCTACCACTTCTGAAACCACACTGCTCTTCCCCAATCTCATGCTCTGTACATGCCTTCACCCTCTCAATCAATACCCTCCCATATGATTTACCAGGAATACTCAACAAACTTATACCTCTGTAATTTGAGCACTCACTCTTATCCCCTTTGCCTTTGTACAATGGCACTATGCAAGCATTCCGCCAATCCTCAGGCACCTCACCATGAGTCATACATACCTTACCAACCAGTCAATAATACAGTCACCCCCTTTTTTAATAAATTCCACTGCAATACCATCCAAACCTGCTGCCTTGCCGGCTTTCATCTTCCGTAAAGCCTTTACTACCTCTTCTCTGTTTACCAAATCATTTTCCCTAACCCTCTCACTTTGCACGCCACCTCGACCAAAACACCCTATATCTGCCACTCTATCATCAAACACATTCAACAAACCTTCAAAATACTCACTCCATCTCCTTCTCACATCACCACTACTTGTTATCACCTCCCCATTTGCGCCCTTCACTGAAGTTCCCATTTGCTCCCTTGTCTTATGCACTTTATTTACCTCCTTCCAGAACATCTTTTTATTTCCCTAAAATTTAATGATACTCTCTCACCCCAACTCTCATTTGCCCTCTTTTTCACCTCTTGCACCTTTCTCTTGACCTCCCGTCTCTTTCTTTTATACATCTCCCACTCAATTGCATTTTTTCCCTGCAAAAATCGTCCAAATGCCTCTCTCTTCTCTTTCACTAATAATCTTACTTCTTCATCCCACCACTCACTACCCTTTCTAATTAACCCACCTCCCACTCTTCTCATGCCACAAGCATCTTTTGCGCAATCCATCACTGATTCCCTAAATACATCCCATTCCTCCCCCACTCCCCTTACTTCCATTGTTCTCACCTTTTTCCATTCTGTACTCAGTCTCTCCTGGTACTTCCTCACACAAGTCTCCTTCCCAAGCTCACTTACTCTCACCACCCTCTTCACCCCAACATTCACTCTTCTTTTCTGAAAACCCATACAAATCTTCACACACACACATATATATACATATATATATATATATATTATATATATATATATATATATATATATATATATATATATATATATATATTTTTTTTTTTTTTTTGCTTTGTCGCTGTCTCCCGTGTTTGCGAGGTAGCGCAAGGAAACAGACGAAAGAAATGGCCCAACCCACCCCTATACACATGTATATACATACACATCCACACACGCAAATATACATACCTATACATCTCAATGTACACATACATATACACACACAGACACATACATATATACCATGCACACAATTCACACTGTCTGCCTTTATTCATTCCCATCGCCACCTCACCACACATGGAATACCATCCCCCTCCCTCCTCATGTGTGCGAGGTAGCGCTAGGAAAAGACAACAAAGGCCCCATTCGTTCTCACTCAGTCTCTAGCTGTCATGCAATAATGCCCGAAACCACAGCTCCCTTTCCACATCCAGGCCCCACACAACTTTCCATGGTTTACCCCAGACGCTTCACATGCCCTGATTCAATCCACTGACAGCACGTCAACCCTGGTATACCACATCGATCCAATTCACTCTATTCCTTGCCCGCCTTTCACCCTCCTGCATGTTCAGGCCCCGATCACTCAAAATCTTTTTCACTCTATCTTTCCACCTCCAATTTGGTCTCCCACTTCTCCTCGTTTCCCTCCACCTCCGACACATATAACCTCTTGGTCAATCTTTCCTCACTCTTTCTCTCCATGTGCCCAAACCATTTCAAAACACCCTCTTCTGCTCTCTCAACCACGCTCTTTTTATTTCCACACATCTCTCTCACCCTTACATTACTTACTCGATCAAACCACCTCACACCACACATTGTCCTCAAACATCTCATTTCCAGCACATCCACCCTCCTGCGCACAACTCTATCCATAGCCCACGCCTCGCAACCATACAACATTGTTGGAACCACTATTCCTTCAAACATACCCATTTTTGCTTTCCGAGATAATGTTCTCGACTTCCACACATTCTTCAAGGCTCCCAGGATTTTCGCCCCCTCCCTCACCCTATGATTCACTTCGGCTTCCATGGTTCCATCCGCTGCCAGATCCACTCCCAGATATCTAAAACACTTTACTTCCTCCAGTTTTTCTCCATTCAAACTTACCTCCCAATTGACTTGACCCTCAACCCTACTGTACCTAATAACCTTGCTCTTATTCACATTTACTCTTAACTTTCTTCTTTCACACACTTTACCAAACTCAGTCACCAGCTTCTGCAGTTTCTCACATGAATCAGCCACCAGCGCTGTATCATCAGCGAACAACAACTGACTCACTTCCCAAGCTCTCTCATCTCTCATATATATATATATATATATATATATATATATATATATATATATATATTTTATTATTATACTTAGTCGCTGTCTCCTGCACCAGCAAGATAGCGCAAGGAAACAGATGAAAGAATGGCCCAACCCACCCACACACACATGTATATACATAAACGCCCACACATGCACATATGTCTCTCTGTTATCCTTCCAGTACTTAATCAAACGACCTTACACCACATATTTTCCTCAAGCATGTATTTGATACATATATGATATATATATATATATATATATATATATATATATATATATATATATATATATATATATATATATATATATATATCACTCTAGGGCCTCTGCACATTCTATTCCACATTTCACCCTTAGTTGTATACTATAGGTTTCATGAGTTTCAGACCCTCTGAAATCATGAAAAAATGGGGTTAGTATTTGCAGCTCTTCTTTTATTAGATGTGTGTGTGTGTGTGTGTGTGTGTGTGTGTGTGTGTGTACAGGCAAAGACTCTTCATGTGGACATGACATATACATACGAAATAGTTTTTACAACCTTAAATTTAAAGAAAAACTTGCAAAACCATGCACATATGAAAAAAATATCCTCATCAATATTGCTTTGCACAGATTCAGATGGGTTGGGATACAGCACGAGACATACTTACGAATTTTGTGCTGTATCAAATCACACCCTATCATGATATTCATCTCTAAGTATGTAAGGGGCTCTGGAATGTAGGCCAATGGGATAAAACACAAGTGAAAAAATAATATTCAAAATATCTACCTATCTGTATCTCTGATGCCTGTTCCCTTTGGGAACACCCTCAAGGGGGTGGCCATGGAAAAACTGTCTCCATAATTGGTGACCTCCAGTGCTGCTGCTTAGCCTTTGGTCTTTCAGCCTTAGCAGGCCATTGGCAGAGGGCAACTCTAGCTCATTGTTTTCAGAGGCTTTTACCTAATGTTCCTACCAACTACAGTACTATCACCTAATGTGTCTACCTAATGTTCCAACCTTCTACTTCTACCTAATGTTTCCAGCTAATGTTCCTATCTACTACTTCTACCTTATCTTCCTATTTGCTACTTTTATCTATTGCTCCTACCTAATGTTTCCAGCTAATGTTCCTATCTACTACTTCTACCTTATCTTCCTATTTGCTACTTTTATCTATTGCTCCTACCATTTCGCCAAAATGGCAGGGCTAAAGCATAGCACTCGTGTTATATGCGACAAGGAGAGATTGTATGTTTGTGGACAGAAAGCCAGCACTCTATGTGTGGGTGGGGCAGAAAGAAAAGACAGCTTGGTACCTGGTCAAAGGAGTACAGCTTTACGACCACTGAGATGCTGGGTCACTATGCAGATATCACTGACCCTAACATTACCCAGGCAGGTAGTCCAGAGTACCAGCAATATACCAACCTGGTCAGTGGCTGCCTACCAACTACTTCCTAAAAATATCATATAAATAGTGAGAATAGTGCAAAATAATACTCAGATATTTTTTTTATATTTAAGGCTCCAGTCATGGACAAAAGTCCACATCACTGCTGGGCCTTAACTGAAATATAGAGATAATTATAAAATGGAATAGAAAAGACGGGGAAAGTATTTACAAATCTTTGAAAAAGTGAAAGACCTGTCTTTTGAAATGTGCCAGGTCATAGTTACTATCTTAGGAAAGACAAGAAGGTAGAGAGTTCCAAAACTCTGATGTGAAGGAAAAGAAGCAGTTGTGAAATCGGCCCACCCTTGAGTTGCTGATGGCCACACAATAATCGTGTGATGCAGCAGTTTGCTGAGTATTGTGTGGTTTAGCTATGGTGTGGGCACAAGCTGCCAGATGTCTACGAAATTCACCCATATGTGGACTCCTGGCATTCTTTCCACAAACATACAATCTCTCCTTGTCACACATAACATCTGACAATACTTAACTCATACAAGTCATTCTTCATAATGCATAGTGTGGTGGCAAAGTGGTAGGAGCAACAGACAGTTGTTATAGGAAGGAACATTTGGCAGGAGTATTAGGTAGAAGTAGTAAGTTGGAACATTAGGTAGACACATTAGGTAGTAGTTGTTAGGAACATTAGGAGGGAGTCACCAGTTACGCAGATTCTTTTGTTAAGGACAACCCCTTACGGGAAATCCTGGAGAGAACAGGCACTAGAAACATAAACAAATAGATGAACAGAGTTGCTCATGAACCTACCAAACAGAACTGAGTAAAAAAATACATGAAAAATATAATCTACACATTCAGTCATGAGTGAAAGATCAAAGTTATGAAAATGAGATGCAACTCCAGGTGCTAGTTAGGATATTTTTCTGAATATGTAAAAAATCATTAATTCATACTTTGGTAAAAACACCAAGATTATCATGTAAAGAAATACAAAGAATAAAATATACTAAATCATTCACCAAATAAGATGTCTGTTACAACCTGTGAGTCGACCGATCACTTGGCTTTCCTGAACAGGAAATATTCTAAACTGTACACTGCTGTACTACCCATATTTCTGTTACAATACTTTTCTTAATATTCTATCGGTGAAATTCATTTTTAGAGCATGAATTAGTCAAGAATCTACTAAAAAGATTTGGGTTAAAAATCTATAAAAATACACATTACTGTATTATCAGTGTTAGCCCAATGGCAAAAATACATGAAATAATTCTACACCTTTATGTAAAGAGTGGAAATAATATGCACTACTGTACCATATAATACACTAAAGTCACTTAACAGTGTAAACAATATATGATACAGTACACACAAAAAATATATGACAGCTACTCAATCTTTCAAAAAGAGGTTTTTCACTTCATCCAAATTTTCAAATGCTTTCAATTGTCTCTTGCCCTAATGGACATATGTCCATGACTCGAGCTTTAAAAAGAAGAGAAAAATCTGACTCTAATCTTAAGCTGACTCATCACCTGACTCAGCAAGAAGGTCTTTTTTAGTAAAAGATACAGGGCTAGATGAAAAATTAATCTACAGCTTCAGTGTAATCCTCATTTACAATAATTGGGGCCATGAAATAGACAGTGATAGATTTGATGCTTACGCAAAAGATACTGCTAGATGCTACCTTGAACTGTATAAGTGCCATTATATGTCTTCATCCCTACATAAAATGTTAATGCATGGACAACAAATAATAGATCAATTATGCATTCAAGTTTGTCATGCATAAGAAGCTTTAGAAGCAATTCAAAAACTGTTAAGAATGCAAAATGATGACAACTTGCAAATCATCAAAAATGAGATAAAAAACAGACATAGTAAGCTGGTTCAAGGAAAGTCAAAACCACACAAAATAAAATTCCACTCTCACCTGATGTATTATATTTACTCAAAGTGTCTGATTTTGGTTCTGAAGTCATCAGTAACACAGTGAATTTAACCAGAAAACCCAAAGAAACAGCACCATTTCATTTTTCCCCACACCTGAGGATTGGCGGAATGCGTGCATAGTGCCATTGTACAAAGGCAAAGGGGATAAGAGTGAGTGCTCAAATTACAGAGGTATAAGTTTGTTGAGTATTCCTGGTAAATTATATGGGAGGGTATTGATTGAGAGGGTGAAGGCATGTACAGAGCATCAGATTGGGGAAGAGCAGTGTGGTTTCAGAAGTGGTAGAGGATGTGTGGATCAGGTGTTTGCTTTGAAGAATGTATGTGAGAAATACTTAGAAAAGCAAATGGATTTGTATGTAGCATTTATGGATCTGGAGAAGGCATATGATAGAGTTGATAGAGATGCTCTGTGGAAGGTATTAAGAATATATGGTGTGGGAGGCAAGTTGTTAGAAGCAGTGAAAAGTTTTTATCGAGGATGTAAGGCATGTGTACGTGTAGGAAGAGAGGAAAGTGATTGGTTCTCAGTGAATGTAGGTTTGCGGCAGGGGTGTGTGATGTCTCCATGGTTGTTTAATTTGTTTATGGATGGGGTTGTTAGGGAGGTAAATGCAAGAGTCTTGGAAAGAGGGGCAAGTATGAAGTCTGTTGGGGATGAGAGAGCTTGGGAAGTGAGTCAGTTGTTGTTCGCTGATGATACAGCGCTGGTGGCGGATTCATGTGAGAAACTGCAGAAGCTGGTGACGGAGTTTGGTAAAGTGTGTGGAAGAAGAAAGTTAAGAGTAAATGTGAATAAGAGCAAGGTTATTAGGTACAGTAGGGCTGAGGGTCAAGTCAATTGGGAGGTGAGTTTGAATGGTGAAAAACTGGAGGAAGTGAAGTGTTTTAGATATCTGGGAGTGGATCTGTCAGCGGATGGAACCATGGAAGCGGAAGTGGATCATAGGGTGGGGGAGGGGGCGAAAATTTTGGGAGCCTTGAAAAATGTGTGGAAGTCGAGAACATTATCCCGGAAAGCAAAAATGGGTATGTTTGAAGGAATAGCAGTTCCAACAATGTTGTATGGTTGCGAGGCGTGGGCTATGGATAGAGTTGTGCGCAGGAGGATGGATGTGCTGGAAATGAGATGTTTGAGGACAATGTGTGGTGTGAGGTGGTTTGATCGAGTGAGTAACGTAAGGGTAAGAGAGATGTGTGGAAATAAAAAGAGCATGGTTGAGAGAGCAGAAGAGAGTGTTTTAAAATGGTTTGGGCACATGGAGAGAATGAGTGAGGAAAGATTGACCAAGAGGATATATGTGTCGGAGGTGGAGGGAACGAGGAGAAGAGGGAGACCAAATTGGAGGTGGAAAGATGGAGTGAAAAAGATTTTGTGTGATCGGGGCCTGAACATGCAGGAGGGTGAAAGGAGGGCAAGGAATAGAGTGAATTGGAGCGATGTGGTATACAGGGGTTGACGTGCTGTCAGTGGATTGAATCAAGGCATGTGAAGCGTCCGGGGTAAACCATGGAAAGCTGTGTAGGTATGTATATTTGTGTGTGTGGACGTGTGTATGTACACGTGTATGGGGGGGGTTGGGCCATTTCTTTCGTCTGTTTCCTTGCGCTACCTCGCAATACGCGGGAGACAGCGACAAAGTATAAAAAAAAAAAAAAAAAAAAAAAAAAAAAAAAAAAAAAAAAAAAGATAAAACTCCAAACAACGGCACCAATTAATCCCCTTCCAGATAAAAGCTCCTAACTATACCACCATTCAATTTTTCTCTCCAGTCATATGAGAAACTGTCTCCAAAGAATATGCTCAATTTTGCTATAGTCATAACATCAATAAATAATCATTTTATTATTACCTCCTACAAAATCCCACAACAGGTCAATAATAGGATGATGTTCCTTTTACCTTCCAGACCTAACAAAATAACAAGTAGCATATGTTCTACATTCTTCCTCCATCCCACATTTTCCACTAACAGCTGCATTACGGATATATTATTTACTGTTTGTTGTGGTGTATAAGTTAAAGTGTTCAAAATTCACCCACTATCTTATATACTGGAGGCATAAAATATCATTAGGAAAGGGATGGTAACTAAATGCTAACTAAACAACAACCAGGCATATTCCTTGAAAAATGGAATTGATAACAATCACACTTACAGTGTCCACAGAAAACCTCCCCAGACATCTTCAAAGGTGATTTCACAAATTTTGGTAATTTGTCATCTCTCCTTTGGCTTTGATTACTATCTGCAGGTATCTGAGCATGGGACCAGCAAGGTTCCTGAAGTATTCGTGGTAAATGTTTTGGGTCAACTGAGTCTTCACCTCTTGAACGAAGTAAGACACTAATAAGGTGCTGCAGGAAGCAGCTGCCTATTCATGTGTTCTGAGCACCCAGTGCACCTAAAAATCTCATATGTATATCCACATTTTCCTGCCTCCAAGCAAGAATTTGGTCTTTCTCCACCTTAGAAAGGTAAAAGCAAACTATTTTGAAGAATGAGTGGAAGAAACACACACCCAGAAGGGAAATTCCCAATGTCAAGTGGCAACCAGAAAGAGTACTGAAAGAATATCTTGCCTCATGATAGCCTGAGGCACAGTGAGGCAGATTGCTAGTGCTCACACCTTTAGAAACACTAATCTCGGTAACTAGATGTATGATGATTTCACCATGTATCGATTAAAATTATGGTTACTAGAAAAATGTTCAATCAATTCCAGTGATTGTGGTTCCCAAAAGGGAAATTCCCAATGTCAAGTGGCAACCAGAAAGAGTACAGAAAGAATATCTTCCCTCATGATAGCCTGAGGCACAGTGAGGCAGATTGCTAGTGCTCACACCTTTAGAAACAATAATCTCGGTAACTAGATGTATGATGATTTCACCATGTATTGATTAAAATTATGGTTACTAGAAAAATGTTCGATCAATTCCAATGATTGTGATTCCTGATTATGTGTCTCCTACTGACCTGCATAAAATTCAGTATGAAATGAAATGGCACAAACCATCTGACCACATAAAAGACAAGTACAGTAACAATTTGGTGACTTGTCCACTAAGCCACCAATGCATGTATACCTGAAAGGACCAGGAGATGGATTAGAGCGTCAGAACTGTTTCCCGACTCTTTGTATCCTGCCTCGCCACCCCTTCTCTTCATAATGTAATTTTGATTTGTAGTATCTATCTATCTATCTATATCTCTAAGGCAAGTTCCCTTCGGGAACTCCCATCAAGGGGTGGCCATAGCAAAAGAGACTCTACTTATCCCCGTCCTTACAGGCCTCTCTCGCATACACCATTCCACGCATTCTGCCATTTTGCCCATGTCACAGGTATTCTTCCACTCACATCAACCCCTTTAACTATCATACATTTTCCTCGTAAATTCCCGTCTTCCTGTCTTCCCACATGCCAAAACCACCTCAAAGTATTATGTTTCACCCATTCTACCCTGCCATACCACATTTCTCATACACCCTACTCCTTCATTCCATCTAATCACACCATATGCTCTTCTCAAATACCTCATTTCCTCAGCCTGGATTCTTGACCTCTGTGACTCATTCTATGTCCATGTTTTGGTTGCATAGGTCAAAGCTTAGTTCTGTCTTCACTCCTATACTTACACCTCTACCATTCATTATTCTATTAAAGGACCCAATGACTCTTCTATCCTGTACTGCTCTCTCCCTTATCTCTCCTTCCTTATCACCACACTTACCCAAGACAGCTCCTAGATACTTAAATTCTCTCACTTCCTCCAGTCTTTTTCCCCCATATCCAAAGAACAATTTAGTACACTTTCTTCTTTCAGTCTATGAAGTTATACAGAATCTATATTTTCACTCTCTTTCCTTTCAAACACCATTACTTTACTTGCATTTGCCTTCAATCACCTATGCTTACACACATCATAAAATACACTCACAACCTTCTGCAACTCCTCTTCACTCTCAGCAAACAGCACAGTATCATCTACAAAAAGGCTTGCCACTAGCCACCACAATTGGAGCAATTACGCATTGAAAATTACATTACAATTGCAATTACAAATACTTTCCATCTTTTAATTACAGTCCTAATTACAATACATTTGGGAATAGCAATTACAGTACTGCAATTACCACAAGTTAAAATCAATTATAATTACAATTTCCAAAATTTGGACAAAAAATCATTTTGGTAAAGACACACACAAAAAAAAAAAAAAATTGCAATCTAAGGTAATCCTATATTTACAAACAAGTGTCACAACCTATTTTGAAAACAAAAATAAAGATTTCACTTTAGTAGAAGTTGCTACAGATGGTAACTAAAAAGCTAGTAGTTTTTCAAACAATTCACTATTACACTTTAACACTGAACAGAAACAAGTGACATCAAGTTGACCTCTGTCAGTAGTGAAAAAAATTTCTAGCAATTTTGAAAACTCACTCTGATGGATCAGTTGTAGCAGTACACCCAATCACCTCTCTTGCAAGGATCTTCAGTGGATGCAAAGTTTGGAACATTTCTTTCCAATACAGCAATGGATCACTTGAAAATGATAAGAGTTTCTTTCACTACATATGGCTTCAACAAAAGACTCACTGACATTGTGCTTCCTTCTGATCCCCACTGATTTTGGAATTTTGTTGAACATATTGATATGAAGTAGAAGAGTCTGGGTCTTTTTGATTCAGGTAATCCTTCCGCTAGATTATCCTTGTTACTTTCTTTACCCATTGTTGATGTTGACCCCTCCTGAACTACTTCCTATTCTTCAAGCATTTCCTTGACATATACCAGCACTTGGTCCTTCTGCTCTTGTAATGGAAGCCAGTCCAGTTTGGACTTAGGATCCAAAAAAAGTCTCGACTTGAACATCTCTCATTTCCATGTATGGATCCAACCTTTTCTTCACAGAGTCCAATAAGACTTTAGCCAGTAGTTCACAGTACTGTAATTGGGTATTATGATTATGAATTAGATTCTCCAGTGAGTGTTTAAGTCCATGAATTACTTATCTAATAACAGATATGGTCACATTCCTCTGCCCTCCACAACTTCCATTGCCTCATGAAAAGGTTTGAGGACAATCACAAGCTCCTTTAAGGCAGAAATCACTCTTTTGCTCTCTCTCGGACAGAAGATCAATTGCATTATTCACCTCTGCAGGGTTCTTGAGTTCATATAATGTTTTGTTTTTGTTATTAAAGGACTGATATTTTTCTTTGGGTAGGGTCAAGAGATCAACAGAGTGCACTCAAACTAGTGAGTACTGCTACCATTACTGGCTGTAATTTTTAAAAACCATACCGCTATCATTACCACCATTATTTTTTAGACCAGTTCTGCTACCATTACCACCAGTACTTTAGCAGTACTGCTTGCCCACCTTTGCATTTACAAGGTTACCAGTACCACAATTACAATTAAATTACATTTACTTTATCACAATTATAATAACAATTAATTCAATTTTATTTTCAATTACAATACTTATGTAACTGATCACATTTCAGTTGAATTATAATTACTCCAACCCTGCAAGCCACCATATCTCACCAAAATACTCCATCTCTTCTCCCTAGTTTTGCTTTCATCTCTCTTATCACTCCATCCATATACAGATTAAAAAGCCACAGACATCAAACAGCCCTGCCTCAAACTTACATGTATCCCAAAACTTTCACTCGACTCTCCATCCACTCCTACATATGCATTTGTTCCTCTATAGAAGACTTTCACACCACCCAACAGTAGTCTCCATATATCCTTAACACATCCCATAAAGCATTCCACTCAAGTCTGTCATACACTTTCTCCAGATCCATAAAACTGCATGCAACTTCTTACCATTTGCTAAATACTTTTTCATGGTCATCTGTACTACAAAACTCTGATCCACACATACCCTACCTTTCTGAAAACCCCCTTCCTCTTCACTTCAGTCACTTCCATTACTCTCTCAATTAATATTTTTGCATACACTTTTCCTGGTGTACTTGACAGACTCATTCCCCTATAATTGCTACATACATCCTTAGTACCTTTCCCTTGCTATAAAGGAATGACAGTGGCTTTCACCTAATCCTCAGACACAAGCTTCTCTTTCCATGCTAAATTACATATAAGATGCATCCACTTTATCACACTTTCTCCTCCATAATTCAGCATTTCAGTAGTAATCCCATCTCCAGGTGCCTTTCTTACCTTCAGCCTCATTATTGCCCTTTTTTACTTCCCTTTTTAATATAGGTCCTTGCACCTGTACTCTTTTCCTTCCACCCTCCATACACATGCCTGTAACAAATGCTGCCTCCCCTTCTCCCACATTCATCATTTCTTCAAAATACTCTTTCCATCTTCCTTTCACTTTCTCCTTTTGATTCAGCAATTCCCCTTCCTTACTTCTCACATGAACATTTCCATTCTTACATCCACTTCTTTCCTTTTTCACCTCTTTCCAGTACAGTTTCTTATCAAGAAACTTCACTTAACTTTCAAAATCTTCATCTACTCTTTCGTTGCTTTCCTCTATCAGCTTCTTGACATTCAGCTTACATAAGTTATATTCTTTCCTCCTCCTTTGCAGAACTTCCACTTCTACATTCTTATTGAGCAGTTTACAATATGCCTTTTACTTCTCTTCCACATTTCTAATCCCTTCTGTCCAACATGCATTGTCCTTTTTATTCCCATATCTCAATTCTACAAACCTTTAATAGTATTTCTCTAAACATTTTAAACACCTCATTCACAAATGACTGCATTCTTACATTCACTGTACTTCCATCTAAGCTTTCAGTTACCTTCCTTTCAAACTCCTCCCTGCATTTTTTCTGATTCATTTTCTTGCTTGCCAACACTTTTACCTCTCCATTCTTCCTTACACCATACCTCATCCACACAAGAGCCACAAAATGATTAGTCTCCAAAGACTCAGTTGTTCATCCGCTGCCACACAGTCAAAGCCTTTTGCTCTTCTCTTCCATCACTCCTCATCCATGTATATCTGTGGATCATCATGCGCTGAAAAAATGTGTTCGCTAAGAATAAACCCTTTTCAGCACAAATATCCAAAAGATAACTTTCAATCTCATTTACTTCAGGCACTCCCCATTTACCAACTATCATTATTTTTTGTTTTATATTTTGCTTTGTCGCTGTCCCCTATATTAGCAAGGTAGTGCAAGGAAACAGACGAAAGAATGGCCCAACCCACCCACATACACATGTATATACATACATGTCCACACACGCAAATATACATACCTATACATCCTTACCAACCAGTCAACAATACAGTCACCCCTTTTTCAATATATTCCACTGCAGTACCATCCAAACCCACTGCCTTGCTGGCTTTCATCTTCTGCAAAGCTTTTACTACCTCTTCTCTGTTTACCAAATCATTCTCCCTAACCCTCTCACTTTGCACACCACCTCGACCAAAACACCCTATATCTGCTACTCTATCATCTAACACATTCAACAAACCTTCAGAATATTCACTCCATCTCCTTCTCAAATCACCACTACTTGTTATCACCTCCCCTTTAGCCCCCTTTACTGAAGTTCCCTTTTGTTCCCTTGTCTTATGCACTTTATTTACCTCCTTCTAAAACATCTTTTTATTCTCCCAAAAATTTAATGATACTCTCTCACCCCAACTCTCATCTGCCCTCTTTTTCACCTCTTGCACGTCCTGCCTCCTTCTTTTATAATCTCCCAGTCATTTGCATTATTTCCCTACAAAAATCGTCCAAATGCCTCTCTCTTCTCTTTCACTAACAATCTTACTTCTTCATCCCACCACTCACTACCCTTTCTAATCTGCCCACCTCCCACTCTTCTCATGCCTCAAGCATCTTTTGTGCAAGCCATCACTGCTTCCCTAAATACATCCCATTCCTCCCCCCCCTCCCCTTACATCCTTTGTTCTCACCTTTTTCCATTCTGTACTCATTCTCTCCTAGTACTTCCTCACACAAATCTCCTTCCCAAGCTCACTTACTCTCAACCACTCTTTTCACCCCAATGTTCTCTCTTCTTTTCTGAAAACCTCTACAAATCTTCACCTTCGCCTCCACAAGATAATGATCAGACATCCCTTCAGTTACACCTCTCAGCACATTAACATCCAAAAGCCTCTCTTTCGCATGCCTATCAATTAACACATAATCCAATAACGATCTCTGGCCATCTCTCCTACTTAAATACGTACATTTATGTATATCTCTCTTTTTATACCAGGTATTCCCAATCACCAGTCCTTTTTCAGTACATAAATCTACAAGCTCCTCACCATTTCCATTTACAACACTGAACACCCCATGTACATCAATTATTCTCTCAACTGCCACATTACTCACCTTTGCATTCAAATCACCCATCACTATAACCTGGTCTCGTGCATCAAAACTACTAACACACTCACTCAGCTGCTCCCAAAACACTTGCCTCTCATGATCTTTCTTCTCATGCCCAGGTGCACATGCACCAAAAATCACCCATCTCTCTCCATCGGCTTTCAGTTTTACCCATATCAATCTAGAGTTTACTTTCTTACACTCTATCACATACTCCCACCACTCCTGTTTTAGGAGTAGTGCTACTCTTTCCTTGCTCTTGTCCTCTCACTAGCCCCTGACTTTACTCCCAAGACATTCCCAAACCACTCTTCCCCTTTACCCTTGAGCTTCGTTTCACTCAGAGCCAAAACATCCAGGTTCCTTTCCTCAAACATACTACCTATCACTCCTTTTTTCTCATCTTGGTTACATCCACACACATTTACCATCTATATCACCTATTTCCTCACATCCCAGTATCACATTCATATCACCCAATACGACCATGTTTCACTCATTCTCAAAACCATTTATACAGTCATTCAAGTTCCTCCAAAAGAGCTTCATTTCATCCTTACCTTGTACAGTCTTCATATTCAAAGGTGCATATACACATACCCATGCATACTTCACATTTTCAGTCTTTCCTTTCACCCACACTTTTCTTGATCCATTCCATCCATGCTCTGTAACACTATCCCCCATTCTTGGTGATAGCAGAACTGCCCATCCTCCTTTTCCTTTTCCCCAGTATTTTTCACTAATTCCCATCTGTACTACACCTCCTTCCATGCCCTCCTATAACTTGCATTCATCATTTCCAATTTCACTCCACACATCCTGCCTAAGAATCCTGGATCCCCAATTTCTAGCACATCCATGCTAAAACTTTAAACCTCTCCTCAAACTCTATCCTTCTACTCTCACCAGTCATCCCATTCACATTCAGTCCCATCAATCTCAATTGCTCACCTCTTTTAATTCTTGACATAACTGGTAGACTCCAGTGCCGCTTCTTAGCCTTTTGTACCTCTTCCTTGACAGGTCACTGGCAGAGGGCAACTCCAGCACTATGTTTTCAGAGGCAGCGAGGCTCCAAATTTGTCAAAAAACTAAAAAGTGACAGCACACCTCAGGTGTTTGTCTAAATTCAAAAGTACTGCTGTGATATAGTTAGGTAATGCCTTCCCCTTTAGTAATCATGGAATAATCATGAGTAAGATTCCTTTAGCCTATGAATCAATTAGGATTAAGATTTCTATGTCTCCTAAGACAACGGAACTGATTATAGTTGCAATTCCTCATAAAATATGGAACCAGTTCCAAAGGTTTCAGTTCCTTAAAACAATTACATGTCTACTGCTGAATCAAATTTACACTGAACTGAAGTGGCACACACCATCTGACCATGTACTGTACAAGTGAATGAGCAAGTCAGTGACAACTACTGAGCCACCACTGCCTGTACACTTGATAGGACCAGGATATGAACAAAAGTTAAAGAAATGTTTCCCAACTCTTCTTCCTACCTTACCCACCTCAACTATCCACAATCTCAATTCAATATGTAGTAATCATGGAATGTAATCATGAGGATGAATCTATTTTGCTTGAAATTGATTATGATCATAATTCTTCAAAAAAAGTGGAATTTACTCCAATGATTACAATTCCTAATTACTATTACAACATATCTGATAACACAACCAAACAGGAAAGAATACCAACACAACAAGACACTGCAGCAAAAGTGATTCACATCCTTCTTGTGAAGTCTTAAATATGGCTGCAGATGGCACAGTGAACACCAAAACATAAACACAATTCTAAGCTAAATTTGTTCAGGTTGGTCCCACTGCCTTCTTTTTTCTTTTTGACTGTTGTTTCCTGTGTTAATAAGGTAGCATCAGGAACATATGAAGAAAGACCACATCCATTCTCTTGCTGTCATGTGTAATGTACTGATACTACAGCTCCCTATCCCAACATGGCCTGACAGAACTTTCCACGGTTTACCTTGGATGCTTCACTTGCCCTAATTCAGTCCATTGGCCCTACTGTTCCAATTCATTCTATCCCATGCATGCCTTTCACCCTCCTGAATCTTCAGACCCAAATCACTCAGAATCTCTTTCATTCCATCCTTCCATCTCCAATTTGGTTTCCTCGTTCTCCTTCCATCCAACTCTGATCTGATAGCCTCTTCATCAACCTTTCCTCACTCATTCTTTCCATATGTCCAAACCATTTCAGCACATCCTCTTCTGCTCTCTCAACCACACTCTTTTAATTACATCTTTCTTAACTTTTCATTACTTACTTGATCAAACCACCTCACACCACAAATTGTCCTCAAACAATTCATTTCCAACACATCCACCCTCCTCCACACAGCCTTATCTATAGCCTTTGCTTCACATCCATATAACATTCTTAGGGCTACAATTCCTTTAAATATAACCATTTTAGCCCTTCCAGATAATGTTCTCTCCTTCCACATTGCCCTTATTATTGCTGTAACTAATTACCACATATATTTACATTACCAGTAACTACAAAGCATAAAAGATGTGCCTACACAATGAAATATAAAATAAAAGTGATTGAATATGCAAAAAAGCATAGCAATACAGCAGCAGTGAAATGCTTTGGGCAACCACCAATAAAAACAATGATTAGAGAATGGAAGAGACAAGAAGAATAGCTGAGAATTGAAAGTTCATGTAAACACAATCTAGAGAACCAAAAAATGGTCACATTTATTAGATGACTTAAAACTATTGTACTTTTCCCCACCAATAAAAACAATGATTAGAGAATGGAAGAGACAAGAAGAATAGCTGAGAATTGAAAGTTCATGTAAACACAATCTAGAGAACCAAAAAATGGTCACATTTATTAGATGACTTAAAACTATTGTACTTTTCCCTAAAGATTCTAATCAGACTAATTCCTGTATTAAGTCAGCTACTTTTTATATTGAACTTATTGAATAACCTACCAGAGCAAAAGCTGTGCCATTCATATAGTGTTTACCTGTACATGAATCTGGGTTTAATGTGAATAAACAACAATGAAAAGGTAGTCCTCCTACACTCTTCTCCACTCTTTGAGTGCAGACTTGAAACTTCGTGTGTTGTTGCAATAATGGGGTTAGGAAAGTAAATGCAAGAGTTTTGGAGAGAGGGGTGAGTATGCAGTCTTTTGGGGATTAGAGGGCCTGGGAAGTGAGGTAATTGGTGTTCGCCAATGATACAGCTCTACTGGCTGATTCAAGTGAGAAACGGCAGAGGTTGGTGACTGAGTTTGGAAGTGTGTGAAAGGAGAAAGTTCAGAGTGAATGTGAATAACAGCAAGGTTTATTAGGTTCAGAAGGGTTGAGGAACAGGTTAATTAGGATGTAAGATTGAATGGAGAAAAATTGGAGGAAGTGAAATATTTTAGATATCTGGGAGTGGACTTAGAAGTGAATGGAACCATGGATGTGGAAGTGAGTCACAGGGAAGGTTCTGGGAGCAATGAAGAATGTGTGAAAGGAGAGAACATTATCTCGGAGAGCAAAAATGGGTATGTTTGAAGGAATGGTAGTTCCAACAATGTTATTTGGTTGTGAGACATAAGCTATAGATAGGGCTGTAAGGAGGAGGGTGGATGCGTTGGAAATGAAATGTTTGAGGACAATATGTGGTGTGAGGTGGTTTGATCGAGTAAGTAATGAAAGAGTAAGAGAGATGTGTGGAAATAAAAAGAGTGTGGTTGAGAGAGCTGAAGAGGGTGTGTTGAGAGGAAGGAAAGATTGCCAAAGAGGATATATGTGTCAGAGGTGGAGGGAACATGGAGAAGCAGGAGACCAAATTGAAGGTGGAAGGATGGAGTGAAAAAGTTTTTGAGCAATCGGGGCCTGAATGTAAAGGGTGAAAGGTGTGCCAGGAATAGAGTGAATTGGAACGATGTGGTATACCGAGGTCAACATGCTGTGAATGGACCGAACCAGGGCATGCAAAACGTCTGGGGTAAACCATGTAAAGGTCTGTGGGCCCTGGATGTGGATAGGAAGCTGTGGTTCTGGTGCATTACACATGGCAGTTAGAGAGTGAGTATGAACAACTGTGGCCTTTTTTGTCGGTTTTCCTGGCACTACCTCACTGAAGCAGGATAGCGCCAGGAATGGATGAAGGCAAGCAAGATATATCTGTGTATGTATATGTAAGTATATGTTGAAATGTGTATGTGCATGTATGGGCATTTATGTATATATAAATGTGTGTGTGTATATGAGTGGATGGGCCACTCTTCGTCTGCTTCTTGGCGCTACCTTGCTGATGCAGGAAACAGCAATTAAGTATAATAATAATAATAATAGAAATAAGAATAATCTACAAAACACAAAAACTGCATATGTGAGAAAATATGGCCACAAACATTCCTCAGGAATGTGCGAATAACATAAAGTCTTCAGTAAAACTGCCTTCATTTTAACTAGCTTCACTTAGAGTGACACTTATCAGGAGCACATATAATACATATATCAAGAAGCCCTGTAAATTTTTGTGTAAGGCAATATGTAATTTTCTTACTCTAAATACAGCATTTCTACTCTGCTTTCTGTATTTTCCAATACTGTTTTAATTCTCCCTCATATTCAGAAAATTTGTCTCTGCAGCACCATCACAGTCCTATTGGTACCATTTAATGGTTGTCTACTGTGATATGTAAGCACTTAAGTATATATCTTTTTCCTTTTTTATGCTTCTTATCATTTATATTCATTCACATGTTTCTCAAGATATGTAATGTCCATGCATCTATCAAATTTACTGCTGGTTTTCTATCCAGAATTTTTTTTTCAATTTACTCATTACTTTTTTTTTAAATACATGTTTGTCCTGTGCATACTATACATTTTATCCTTTTTGTTACTTATATTAAAAAGTAATAATAAAAATATTGAAAAATATGTAACCAATGTATATCTTTATACCTCACAAATGGAAATAAAACATTTTATCAAAACTTGTTGTTGCACCTCGGTAGAATTTTAGCCATGAAATCACATTCTCTGACCACAGTGCATGGCATTATTTGCCAGCATCATATTATGGAGCCTATGCCTCACATTCCTCATATGTTTTCTTTGGCATATATTTTTCTAGAAAAGGGCAATCTTGTCACAGTTCCATACCTGGTCTGGTGTTTGACTTTTATTCTCTATGATTTTCTGAAGTTCCTTTTTTACACACTCTGCAGTCTCTACGTGAGCTGTTGCAGCATCACATCACAGTCACATTTTACATGCTAACTAGATGTAAATTTGCTTCCACTGATTGGTCAGTTCTTTCTTCATGAACTCATCTTGAATCTCAATGGCTTTACTTTTAATTATTTGCCCAGTCATGGGAAACTGTCATTCCTAAATTTCTTAAACCCAGATTTTCGGGTTCTCCATCTTCACATATATCAACATCCTGAGACGTATTGCCATCTTCATGAAAGATGACTGAGAAAAGGCTTTCCTGACAGATTTGCTTTTCTTCTTTATGGCCTGGAAACCTCTATTATTAACAACATAACAGTGAGCAATTGCTGATGTGCTAGACCCACTCTCAGGTTCATTCAGTATCTTGAACTTTTTGCTCAAGGTAAAGGTCTTCCTTACTCTCTCGACAGATTCACTTGAAGTCTGAGTACTTGCTGGATGCTTGGCATAGTGGTAACTGGTTCAAGGGGGCAGAAGTAATGAAATATATTTGTGACAAACAATGCATCTTTACCCTTTGAATGCTAGCAGAGAAAAGATACAATGGGTAGCATGGCATATACTGCATCAGTGCCCCACGGTGCAGGGTCAGCTGATTTCACATAGTATCATGATGGTACATACAATAATAAAAAAAAAATGTGAGTAATTCAGGTGCTCATGCTATATCCATTTTGTTATATCAAATTCTGCTATATCCTGACACTACTGTAATAATAAGGATGAGACGAGATCGTAAAACTACATAAATGTCTTTGGAAGCTATGGAGATATGTGAGAGAGGTGTATTTTAACCTCACTTAAAACCCAAGTGTATCAAAACAAAATATAAATGAGGAGATGACATACTACTTGGGGAGATATTTCAATGCCATCCTGTTTTCAGTGCTTACCATCATTTCCAGTGTGCTACCACCTCAAACTTTCATTTTCTCCCGAGTTCAGCTTATATCACTTGTTTCTATCTATCTTTATCTCTGATGCTTGTTGCATTTTGAACTCCCTCAAGAAGGAGGCCATGGCAATAGTCTCCATAACTAAAGAATTCCATTGCTGCTTCTTAGCCTTCAGTGCCTCATCCTTAACAGGCCACTGGCAAAGGGACAGTCTACGGGCAGTGTTTTCAGAGGCTCCTACCTAATGTTCCAACTGACTGCTTCTACCTAATGCTCCTGCTTAATGTGATATTTAAATGTTCCAACCTACTATTTCTATCTATTGCTCCTACCACTTTGCCAAAAGGGAGGGCTAGCACAAAGTGCTAACCAAAAGAAAATATAGTTATGAAGAATGAACAGTGTGAGTTAAGTGTTACATACGACAAGGAAAGATTATATGCTTATGAACAGAATGCCAGTAGTCCATGTGGGGGTGAGGAGTACAACATAATAGCCACTGAAGCGCTGGCTCACTATGCAGCTGTCATTAACCCCCCAGATACTCAGGTGGGCAGTACTAGTACTATATCTCCCTGGTAGCTGGCTACCTACCAAAAACTTGCTTGAATTAATATATTTCATGTTCTTTCATTTCATAAGGATGAAATAGTTTTTAACTTTATTACTTTGTTGCTGATCTGGTGAGAGCATTGGCAAAATATTTATTTTTTCTTTCATTGGCTATGAGTATTTTCCTTTTTAATACTAAACATCATTCTACCATCTTCGCTGAACAAAATCTAAGCAATTTAGATGGTATACAATGTTTTATTCCAGTATATTTCAGCTATTTTTGGCATATTTTGGCAAACTGAATTAAGGCTTTTTCATATAATACCTTGAGATGCACTGTCATCATCAGAAAAATAGGCTGAAAAAAAGGATTTCCTGATTTATTTACTTTTCAGCTTGTTGATGCCAATGAAATTAAACTCACGAATGACAAGCAAATGCTAAACCACCAGATCTTACTTTATCCTCGAAGTTACAGGTCTTTCCTACCCTTTTAGCGGTTAACTTGTTGAAGGAGTACTTACTGTATGCTTAGGCATAGTGATGACCGGTACACATGGGAACAAGCGTACAATTATACTAGTGGCAAATGACACAACCTTGCTCAGTGAATGCTACCAAAGAACTTACATGGTGGTCAGTAAGGCATGGGCATTATCAGCACCATGTGATCAGCTGGGTTCACTTTGAATCACGATGGCTAGTGTTTTAATAAACAAATAGGAGTAGTTTAGGTAATCATGCTTAATCAAAATCATTGCATCAAGTCAAAGTATATCCCAAAGCATCTGTATCGGCAAAATTTTGCTGTCATGAATAAAATTTTGTACTGTGAACTCATTTCATATTCACAGACCAAGTAAACTGGTGAAATAAATAATCCCTCATAATGCATAATGAAATCACATGGAATAATCAGTGAATAAAAAGAAAAAATAAGAAAAAGCATCTCACACACACACACACACACACACACACACACACACACACACACATGTATGTACAACAAGTATTTATTGTAACAATGCTCACTTAAAAAGTGTATATAAATTTTACTGTTTAAAGTTAACTGCAATACTTAATAAAAGTCTTGTTCTACAGTTAAGATTATATCACTTTTGGTGTTTACATACAGGCCACTACTAAAAGGTCAACCTAAAGGAATTCTTAACTATACAATCCAAGGAGCTCATTTATGGAGTTCATACAGCTATAAGGGTGCACCCTAACCAGGATTATAAAGTTAGAAGTTCCTCAAGGAAACTTTACTTCATATCATTCATTGATGATAATAGAGCCTTGCCAATGGTGATTTCTCAGTCATATTGTAACCATTAGCAGGCGGAGTCCAACAACACCATCTATAAGAATTATGGATAAAAATTTTGAAGAAATTCCAACTAAATCCAGAAATCTTAAATGCTGTATCTAATACCAACAAAATTCAAAAACTGAAAACAAATGTAATCTGGATGGAAGTAAGAATCATTTACTTTATAATCTATGACTGCATATATTTTGTGCTGATTTTGTGCTGAGGCTTATTAATCAAATTCTGAAATCTATGTTATTCCCCTCAATAATAGTGGACTATTGCAAATTACATATTAAACACTGATCTTTCTGCCATGTAAAATACATCATATTAATCTAATAAAGACAAAGCAACTCTCTTCCCCAATCAATGAGGATCTAACAAATCCAGGAAAAGTATGTACATGACAAGATGAACAGAAAACTGGTACCAAGTATTAATTATGATTTACAACTAATATCTGTCATTAACATGACATTTTATACTTCTCTTTGTTAAGGTATCATCCATCTTCATAAAAAGTTTTAAATGCTTATTCATGTCAGCACTGTTATGTTGAAGGAGAAAACTATCAGACTCAAGAGATCATAAAAGTACAACGATACTGATTGATGCATTTAAATACAGGTAGAGTATGTCCAAATGTCACTAATCAGGTATGTAAATTCTTCCTGGTACTAATGTACATTTAATCTGGGTATACAAAGTTTGCTCAGTGCTAAGTTCTAAGATTACAAAATACTACAGTATATAAGAAAGTTTCATTCTATGCTCATATGATGCACTGGTTCATGTCATCATCAAGAAAAAGATTTTCTCAAAATTTCTGAAATAATGAGATTAAAAAGACATGGAAAATATACTAAGATGTTCTGGTAACCAGGCTATCATAGCTAATTGCATAGGTCACCTGGTACAAAATATGGAAAATATAGGACGGTATTGAAGCTAATGGAAAAAGCTGAGGTACTTCACTTTTCTCAGAACTATAAACCATGAAAAATCTTTTCAGTCATTAAAACCAATTCTATATTGGTAACCCTGTTTTAACCCCTACAAGTTCTTTGTTGACATAATTCAAGTTTTTCCTTAAATACCACAGTGATGATCCTAAAGAAGGAAAAATCATCTGCATTAGCATCATGATCTGTAATACATGGCTACAAAATAAATAAATACTCCAATATTTACATACAATAATAAAATATACAATTAAACTGTGCATAACTGTATTTGATACATTATATACATATCAATTCATCTTGTTTCTTAACAAGTAAAAACAGCCGTACAAACAATGAAAAATAACAAAAAGGAGCAAAAGGCCAAATTCCCCTCCCACACAAACTTTATGGCACACTATCTCTTTAAACTTCTATGGCATTTACAGTGACAGAAATTCATTGCTTTTATATGTTAAGAAAACAATACAAGTTTTCTTGAACTGCACTGCAAGTCATATTAAAAAATTCATCACCATTAACAATAAACCTGGACAGCTGGTTATGCTGGTATATCAATTGCTCATGTGTATAAGCATGCCACATCCATTTATTGCTCCAGAAAATAGAAATACATTAAATTGGCATTGAGTTTATCATTATCTCCCTGAAGTTCACTTCTGAAGAAGCTGATCAATCTGAAAAACAAAAAAGTTTAAACAGTACATGACAAGTATCTACAATATTCTATCAGTTTTACAAATGTTACATGTATACAAATATTGAAACGACCTTCAAGAACTTACTGCCCGAAAAGATTCCATTTATCGCTGCCCATGTATGGAGCACATCCTAGAGCTGTCCCTAGCTGCCATATCAGACCATGGGTGATACTCAAACATCATACATTCACATACATATTTTCAATAACGGGAGAACATGGCCCCAGTCATCATCCCCTAACTACTAATACAAGCCAGTGATATTAACCCTAATCCTGAACCACCACTATATCTCTGCCCATAGTGCCAAATGCCTATCACCAAAAAGCATTACTCATCAGCTGCTCCAACTGCACTCAGTGATATCACCTCTATTGCACATTACTCATTCAACATAAGTCGATTTTGAATGCAGGAAAAGCAGTAACCACCGATAAAGCAAATCCTAAAATTCCATCAATGCCAATCATTCCATTTGGCTTAACATTAATGCTCATGATCCCTGTGATAAATTAGTCATAAGCCAATTGCAACCTCTCAACATCCTTGACCTATGCAACCGGTCAACTAGACTCCCTACTCATCACCTCCAGCAGCTGAACTCACCAAACATCATATTTTGCTCGCCAGCATCATACAAAGGGCCAAATGGAGCACATTACAAGAACAATCCCTTGACCACTTATCCATCCTGATAAAACACCATCTATCCCATCCAATCAACACAACCAACAAAACACAAACAACAGAAAAACAGACTGACTAGCCTTCACACAGTACAGCAGACATTAAACGACAACCTTGGGACCCTGATGGCGCTGGTTAAAAAAATCTTATGGATATGAGAAAATAAAAACTGACTATTGAAAAATATGGAAATATGACAGAGGTGCTCTATTTCCAACAAAACAAGGAAATTATTGCCTTAAACAAAAATGTACAATGTTGTGACCTTATGTATGTGTGTGTGTGTGTGTGTGTGTGTGTGTGTGTGTGCAGAGAGTGCAGGGCATTGAGTAGTAAGTACTTGGTGTCTTCTTAATAGTAGCTGCATTGTAGGCAAAAAAGATTTAGGGATATGTTGAAACAGCGTTTGTGGTGTTGTAGTGATGGATGATGTTCAGGGTTTAAATGGGAGAGTGTGACTTTTGTTTTCCTGAGGTGTGTGGCTTCTGACTTGCAGACTGGAGTTTTTTAATGAGTTTGGAATTCATTTGTTTTAGTGCTTGTTGGGTTATTTCAGTATAATGATTATGTCTATCACATTTGTTTGGGGAAGGGGAATCTGTGAGTTACTGAAGTGTAAGGCAGAGGTAAGCTTTATGTTACTATTAGGGGACTAATGGTTGGTTATATAATGGTCTAGGTTGGAAAGTCTAGTGCTATTGAATAGAATTAAGTGCCCAGCAAGGTGAGGTGGGACTGTATTAGGAGGATCTTTGTTTCATTGGGAAATAGTTGTATTTTTGTGGTTGCTTGGTTGCTAAGTATTGTTTTGTAAAGTCTGCAACTCTGTTATATTTGCTTTTGAGAGGGATGAAGACTAGGTAGGTGAGGTATAATTTTAAAGTGGAGCAGATGATTGTATAGGATGGTGAGCTATTCTTTTCCTTGTCCAAATCTGGTGCCACTTAGTGTTCTAGGACATCTAGTTTGAGTGTTGCTTTCGTGTTATTGAAGTAGGGAGTGAAAGTCATGTGTGTTTTATGTAATGCAAAGAAGGGCTAGTGTGTTGCTCAATAGGAATAACAGCCATTCATTGTGACTGGAAGGAATAAGCTGGACTCTTGTCTATCTGGGGTTTAAAGAAAGACTGAAGACTTTTATGGGGATGCAGATATTTTGTTCTTAATGAATCATTCTTCCAGTTGTATAATTTAGTGCTGAATGTTTGATGTTGCTGCACTGCTGTGAAAGTTTTGTGATGTGTTTGTGACATTGTCGGCATATGAAAGGACCTTCATGTTGAGGTTTGCCTTAGGTTATGGTAGGCCACGTAGGAGGAGATGGAAGAGAATTTGGGAAAAGTGTTGCTCCATAAGGAACTCAACTGCAGAGATTAAGTATTTTACAGGTGAAGCCATTTTCAGTAACGATGGCATGGTAGCTGATTATGAGATTAGCTAACCACTTTTTGTATTTGTTGTAGTAAGTGATGTCAAGCATTTTTTGTGAGGATGTACCACGGGACATTATCAAATGCTTTTTTGATGTCTATTTGCACTAGTAACTTTTGGAAAGTGGGTAGTGGTTGGTTAAACCCACATAGGATATGCTGTGTGAGCTCGGTGTGGTGGTCAGTATTTGGGTCTGAAGCCATGCTGTATGGGTGAGAGTAAGTTGTTCTTGGTTAACTCTGTTGTGGATTCGAGTTTTGCTGAATTTGGATACTGAGGATAGCAGTGATACAGGGCAGTAGGAGGGTGGGGGAGTTGTGCGATTCGGAGGGTTTTAGAACTGATATATGTCGGCAAGTTTCCAGATGTCAAGGATTTTGTTTTGTAGCCATGAGTATAGCTGAAGATATCCGTAAGTGTTTAGACTGCAAATGGGTCAAAGCATTTTATTTGAATGTTTGGCATTTTGTCATGGCCTATAGCAAGAGAGTTCTTTGAGGTTTGAATTACATTGCTTGTACCAGTGGGAGTGAAGTGGATGCAAAATTGTTTGTGGATGGATTTTGTTTAAGTTATTCATGTCTTTCATGTCTAGGGGTGAGGTTGGTTTGAGGCTAATTTTTGAGTATTGGCTACAGAGTATGTTTCTGTCTTCTTTGGGAGAAGGAATTTCATTGGAATGGGTTGGGAGTGCTTCATAAGTGGGGACTGGACCAGTGTGATAAGAGTGGATTCTCTTTAAAGTGCACCAGGGTTAGTTGCTCTGGGTCTTGTGATTTAAGAGTGTTTATCTGTCAGTGATCATGTTAGTGATTGTTGTTATTTAGACTAAGTGTGATCTCTGACTTTTAGTGATGTTGAGTGGTTTTGTGTGAGCTGTTTTCTTTAATTTTGGGGAGGACTTTGGGTTATATTTCTTTCTGTGCCCTTGTAATTTTTTTTTTTTTTTTTTTTTTTGTGTGTGTGGTTGGAGATTTTACTGAAGCATAAGACTGCATGGTCTACAGAGGAGAAATTATCTATACTGATGTTTTGGAGCTTTGTTTCCAATTTACAGTGAACTCCAATTTATCTGTGGCTCATTTAACCAGGAAATCCAAAGCAATGGCACCATTCAATTTTTCCTGTTTCGATAAATTTCCCAAAGAATGGCACTATTCAATCCTTGTACAGACAAAACTCCAAACAGTTGCACCATTTTCAACTTTCCTATTTAGTTATTCAAGAAATTATCTGTACTGAGGATGTTTATTAGATATTGATGAATTAAAATTTCTAATGAACTCCTATAGCAGGATAACAATAGGATGATAGTCTTTGCCTCTCCTTCCATACCTGTTTTAACACAATACTAATCACAGCATCAGAAAACATAATTTCATTGTATCAATACCTTAAAAGCTCCCTCCCAGTAATGTACAAATACATAATTATGCAGTTTGTTTTGATTTGTAATGCCCGGTGCACATTGTTGACAAATTCTTGTAAAGCTTCTTACTTAAACTGTGAAATTGCGGTATGACCATTTCTTAAGATTTTCATAACAGTTTGCAGTACCTTTTTTCAATTAATTTTGATGAAAAATACATGCTTTTCCATTGCTCATGTTCCCCTCCACCATTCCGGTGAGCTATACAGCTCACAATAAGTTACTGACGAAAAAATGGTGATTTTTATATTTCTACAATCATTCAACCCCTTTAAAACTACCAAAAGGAAATGAGATGTTTGAGGACAATGTGTAGTGTGAGGTGGTTTGATCGAGTAAGTAACGTAAGGGTAAGAGAGATGTGTGGAAATAAAAAGAGCGTGGTTGAGAGAGCAGAAGAGGGTGTTTTGAAATGGTTTGGGCACATGGAGAGAATGAGTGAGGAAAGATTGACCAAGAGGATATATGTGTTGGAGGTGGAGGGAACGAGGAGAAGAGGGAGACCAAATTGGAGGTGGAAAGATGGAGTGAAAAAGATTTTGTGTGATCGGGGCCTGAACATGCAGGAGGGTGAAAGGAGGGCAAGGAATAGAGTGAATTGGAGCGATGTGGTATACAGGGGTTGACGTGCTGTCAGTGGATTGAATCAAGGCATGTGAAGCGTCCGGGGTAAACCATGGAAAGCTGTGTAGGTATGTATATTTGTGTGTGTGGACGTGTGTATGTACATGTGTATGGGGGGGGTTGGGCCATTTCTTTCGTCTGTTTCCTTGCGCTACCTCGCAAACGCGGGAGACAGCGACAAAGTATAAAAAAAAAAAAAAAAAAAAAATGTATATATGTTATTTTAAGTATGTATATGTGTGTGTATGGGTATTTATGTATATATATGAGTATATGAGTGGATGTTTTGGCTCTGAGTGAAACAAAGCTCAAGGGTAAAGAGGAAGATTGGTTTAGGAATGTTTTGGGAGTAAATGTATAGGTATGTATATGTGCATGTGTGGACATGTATATATATACATGTGTATGTGGATGGGCTGGGCCATTCTTTCGTCTGTTTCCTTGTGCTACTTCGCTAGCGCGGGAGAGAGAGACAAAGTATAATAAATAAATAATATAAATATTATTCAAAACTGTGTTTTAGATGCCTTAAAGCAAACATGGCAGCAAATGGAACCATAGAAGCAGAAGCATGTCATAGGGCGGGTGAAGGGATGAAGAATTAGGGAGTGCTGAAGAATGCAAAGAGAGAAAGAACATTATTTGGGAGGGCAAAAACTGGTATATCTGAAGAGTTGTTAGTCCTACCATCTGAAGGAAATGGTAGTCCCAACAATATCATACGGATGTGAGATTTTTTTTTTCAAACTATTCGCCATTTTCCCGCATTAGCGAGGTAGCGTTTAGAACAGAGGACTGGGCCTTTGAGGGAATAGCCTCACCTGGCCCCCTTCTCTGTTCCTTCTTTTGGAAAATTGAAAAAAAAAAAAAAAAAAAAACGAAGGGGGAGGATTTCCAGCCCCCCGCTCCCTCCCCTTTTAGTCGCCTTCTATGACACGCAGGGAATACGTGGGAAGTATTCTTTCTCCCCTATCCCCAGGGATGTGAGGTATGGGCTATAGATAAGGCAGTGTGGAGGAAAGTGCATGTGTTGGAAAAGAAATATTTGAAGGCAATATGTGATGTAAACTGGTTTGCTTAAGTAATGAATGGGTAAGAGAGATGTGTGGTAATGAAGAGAGTGTAAGTGAGAGACCTGAATAGGGCATGCTGGAATGGTTTGGGTATAAGGATAGAATGAGTGAGGAAAGGTTAACAAAGAGGATATTTGTGTTGTAAGTGGAGGGAACAAGGAGAATGGGGAGACTAAATTAGAGATGGAAGGATGGAGTGAAAAAGACTCTGAGCGATCATAGCCTGAACATGCAGGAGGGTGAAAGGCATGCATGGGATAGAATACATTGGAACGATGAGGTATACTATGGTTGACCTGCTGTCAGTGGACTGAACCAGGGCAACTGAAGCATCCAGGGCAAACCAAGGAAAGTTCTGTGGGGCCTGGTTGTAGATAGGGAGCTGTAGTTTTGGTGCATTACATATAACAGCTAGAGAATGGATGTGAGCAGATGTGGCCTTTCTTCGTCTGTTCCTGTTGCTACCTCACAAACACAAGAAAATGTGATCAAGTACAAAAAAAAAATTATACATAGTGGATTAAAGGCATTCAGCATCTTAGATCACTAAGATTCCTTCAATTTATGTTCTAATATGAACAAAGGTGTTCACACTTCTAAATGTGCCATGATTTTCCACTTCACCTAAACCCTGTACACTTCTGTTGTGAGACACACACCTGATATCCTCATGTGCAATAATTCTAGTCCTAAATTCACCCATATCACTGGTCTATCTCTTTTAGGTTTTATCTGTTCTTGCACCTTTAACCATATCACTACATGTTTTCTTCACCAACATATCATCTGATACACGTTCTACATACCCATACCAACTTATCTTTTAGCCATGTGTCCTTCCAATGCCATCCTTTACCTGTGACTTATCTGCTTGATCTAATGCCTACTGTATATGGTAAGTTCTCCATCTCTACTGCTCTTAGTTTATGATTACCTGGACCTAAAAAATATGGTTTCACATCCATTCACTTGATCTGGGACAAGAAAGTATTCTACAAACTCTACAAACACTTTACTTTCAGTAACCCCACTACCCTTGTTTTTGACCATCACTCTCATTTATGTCATCTCAGTTACAAACAATTCCTCTCCATGCACACTGTTTATGTACACTAAACGAGATATATCGAGGAATATTTATATAAAATAAGCCTGATACTTAAAATTCTAAGAAACCTTGTGTTTATGGTGAATAATTACTAATAATGGTGTCACTTTTTGAACTATGCAACAGAAAACACATCGAAAGATGTGACAATGAAAATCTTGATGACAATAACAGGAGTTAACATTATAAGTTCAATACTGAAGACATTAAACAGATGACAAAAATACAGAATAGATAAAAGCATTGCTTTAAGTAGAACTAATCATTGTTTTTAAGATGCGTACCTGAGCTTTATACATTTCCTTTACATCTGCTAGATCTAGCCGGAGCTCCTCAACTTCCTCCACTTTTTCCCCATGCATCTGTAATAAGAATAACCTAAAATAAAATGCAGTTGTGGGACCATTCTACAATTAATCACAGTTATGCTATATGATAAAACCTAATGATGTAATGTCTGAGGCAAGGATTTATAAAATATCACTAAATGCTACACTAAAAAGAGGCATTCTGTCTGTTATTATGAATTAAAAATTGCCATTAAAGCATCACCGCAAGTACAAAAGCTATTTTTCCCGAAACTTAAAGCAATTTATATAACCTGTCAGTCTATCCATGTATGGAAGGAGCTGCCTTCTGCAAGTTGCCTGTCAAAGGTGAGGCATAAAAGGCTGAGCAACAGCACTGGAGAATACCAATTATGCCGAGGAGTAAATGGGATGAATGGTAAGACTATAAAGAAGGGAGCTTGTGGAAAAGTTTAAAAGTTATAATCTGAATGTGCTGAGGATTGGGCAAAACCATGTGCTTGGACAGGGTATATGGAGTGAAAATGGAAATGATGAATACAAGTTATGGGTAGGCATGAAAGGAGTGGTATGGATGGGAATGAATGAACATTATCAGAGAAAACAGAAGGAAGGATGCACAATTCTGCCATCGTCAAGAGTGGGGGAGGGTGTGACAGAGTATGGATGGAATGAATCTAAGAATAGTGTGGATGAAAGGGAAGACTGGAGCTGTGAAGTATGTATATGCGCTGTGATTATGAAGACTAAGTGAGGTAAGAATGAAATAAAGTGATTCTGGGGAAATTTGAATGACTCTAAAAATGGTTTTGAAAATGAGAGCATGGTTGTAATTGGTGACATAAATGCAAAAGTGGGATGCAATGAAATTAGTAAGATAGTTGGTAAATGGGTATTGCCAAGAGTAAATGACAATGGAAGTTAGCTTGTGGATTTCTGAGCTGAGAGGGGTTTATTCCTTGCAAGAACCTTTTTTCAGCAAAAGATGATCCACAGGTATATATGAATGAGAAATGATGGAGGAGAAGGGCAAAGGGATTTGATTGACTATGTGTCAGTAGATGAAATGTTAAGAAAGGCCATGCTATATGCTAAAGTTGTGAAAAGTTTCTTTAGAGACTGACCATTTCACAGTTCTTGTGGGGATGAGATCAGGGAGGTGTGGAGGTATGGTGTAAAAAAGAATGGAGTGGTAAAAGTGTAGGTAAGTGAAAAGATGAATCAGGAAAACTGCAGGGAGAAGCAATAAAAGGAAGAATGAACATTCAGATGGAAATGCAGTGAATGTAGGAATGCAGTCATGTGTGAATGAGGTGTTTAAAACGTTTAAAGAAAGACCATCAAAGGTTGTACAATTAACAGTAGGATACAAGGTCGTGAGATATAGCAATAAAAGTGCAAGTGCAAGGTGGACAGAAGACATCAGAAATGCTGTGGAAAAGAAGAGAAATACATATGGTATACTGCTCAAAAGGAATGTACTAGTTCAGCCAAGGATGAGGTAAGAAAGAGTAGTTGAAGATTTTGGAAGAAAGATGAGTGAAAAGTTTAGGGAAAATGGGAAACTGTACTGCCACATTCATTACTTCTTCAAAATTCCTTTCCATCTTCATTTCACTTCCTCCCTTTTTTTTTAGCAACCCTTTCCTTACTTCTCACACTAATGTTTCCACTCTTACAACCATCTCTTTCCTTTTTCATAATATCATTATTATTATTATTTTTTTTTCTTGTTTTGACTTTGTTGCTGTCTCCCACGTTAGCGAGGTAGTGCAAGGAAACAGATGAAAGAATGGCCCAACACACCCACATACACATGTATATACATACAAATCCACACATGCAAATATACATACCTATACATCTCAACATATACATATATATACACACACATATATACACATGTACAAAATTCATACTGTCTGCTTTTATTCATTCCCATCACCACCCACCAAACATGAAATAACAACCCTCGTCCCCTACATGTGCATGAGGTAGCGCTAGGAAAAGACAACAAAGGCAACATTCGTTCACACTCAGTCTCTAGCTGTCATGTAATAATGCACTGAAACCACAGCTCCCTTTCCACATCCAGGCCCCACAGAACTTTCACTGGTTTAACCCAGACGCTTCACATGCCCTGGTTCAATCCATTGACAGCACGTCAACCCCAGTATACCACATCATTCCAATTCACTCTATTCCTTGCACGCCTTTCACCCTCCTGCATGTTCAGACCCCAATCACTCAAAATCTTTTTCACACCATCTTTCCACCTCCAATTTGGTCTCCCACTTCTCCTCGTTCCCTCCACCTCTGACACATATATCCTCTTGGTCAATCTTTCCTCACTCATTCTCTCCATGTGACCAAACCATTTCAAAGCACCCTCTTCTGCTCTCTCAGCCACACTCTTTTTATTACCACACATCTCTCTTACCCTACTATTACTTACTCGATCAAACCACTTCACACCACATACTGTCCTCAAACATCTCATTTCCAGCACATCCACCCTCCTCTGCACAACTCTATCTAAAGCCCACGCCTCGCAACCATATAACATTGTGGGAATCATTATTCCTTCAAACACACCAATTTTTGCTTTCCAAGATAATGTTCTCGACTTCCACACATTCTTCAACACTTCCAGAACCCTGTGATTCACATCCATTTCCATGGTTCCATCCGCTGCCAAATCCACTCCCAGATATCTAAAACACTTCACTTCCTCCAGTTTTTCTCCATTCAAACTTACCTCCCAATTGACTTGTCCCTCAAACTCACTGTACCTAATAACCTTGCTCATATTAACATTTAATTTCAGCTTTCTTCTTTCACACCAAACTCAGTCACCAGCTTCTGCAGTTTCTCACCCGAATCAGCCACCAGTGCTGTATCATCAGCGAAAAACAACTGACTCACTTCCCAAGCTCTCTCATCCACAGCAGACTGCAAACTTGCCCCTCTTTCCAAAACTCTTGCATTCACCTCCCTAACAACCCCATCCATAAACAAATTAAATAACAATGGAGACATCATGCATCCCTACCGCAAACCAACATTCACTGAGAACCAATCACTTTCCTCTCTTCCTTCACGTACACATGCCTTACATCCCCGATAAAAACTTTTCATGGCTTCTAACAACTTGCCTCCCTCACCATATATGCTTAATACTTTCCTCAGAGCATCTCTATCATATGCCTTCTCCAGATCCATAAATGCTACATACATATCCATTTGCTTTTCTAAGTATTTCTCATATACATTCTTCAGAGCAAACATCTGATCCACACATCCTCTACCACTTCTGAAACCACACTGCTCTTCCCCAATCTGATGCTCTGTACATGCCTTCACCCTCTCAATCAATACCCTCCCATATAATTTCCCAAGAATACTCAACAAACTTATACCTCTGTAATTTGAGCACTCACTTTTATCCCCTTTGCCTTTGTACAATGGCACTATGCAAGCATTTCACCAATCATCAGGCACCTCACCATGAGTCATACATGCATTAAATAACCTCACCAACCAGTCAACAATACAGTCACCCCCTTTTTGAATAAATTCCACTGCAATACCATCCAAACCCACTGCCTTGCCGGCTTTCATCTTCCGCAAAGATTTTACTACCTCTTCTCTGTTTACCAAATCATTCTCCCTAACCCTCTCACTTTGCACACCACCTCGACCAGAACACCCTATATCTGCCACTCTATCATCAAACACATTCAACAAACCTTCAAAATACTCACTTCATCTCCTCACATCACCACTACTTGTTATCACTTCCCCATTAGCCCCCTTCAGTGAAGTTCCCATTTGTTCCCTTCTCTTATGCACTTTATTTACCTCCTTCCAAAACATCTTTTCATTCTCCCTAAAATTTGATGATACTCTATCACCCCAACTCTCATTTGCCCTCTTTTTTGCCTCTTGCACCTTTCTCTTGACCTCCTGCCTCTTTCTTTTATACATCTCCCAGTCATTTGCATTATTTCCCTGCAAAAATCATCCAAATGCCTCTCTCTTCTCTTTCACTAATAATCTTACTTCTTCATCCTACCACTCACTACCCTTTTATTATTATCATTATACAGGCACATGGGTGGGGAGGGGGCGAAGGTTCTGGGAGAATTGAAGAATGTGTGGAAGGTGAGAACGTTATCTCGGAGAGCAAAAATGGGTATGTTTGAAGGAATAGTGGTTCCAACAATGTTATATGGTTGCAAGGCATGGGCTATACATAGAGTTATGCAGAGATGGGTGGATGTGTTGGAAATGAGATGCTTGAGGACAATATGTTGTGTGAGATGGTTTGATCGAGTAAGTAATGAAAGGGTAAGAGAGATGTGTGGTAATAAGAAGAGTGTGATTGAGAGAGCAGAAGAGGGTGTTTTGAAATGGTTTGGTCACATGGAGAGAATGAGTGAGGAAAGATTGACCAAGAGGATATATGTGTCAGAGGTGGAGGGAACGAGGAGAAGTGGGAGACCAAACTGGAGGTGGAAAGATGGAGTGAAAAAGATTTTGAGTGATCGGGGCCTGAACATGCAGGAGAGTGAAAGGCGTGCAAGGAATAGAGTGAATTGGAACGATGTGGTATACCGGGGTTGACATGCTGTCAATGGATTGAACCATGGCATGTGAAGCGTCTGGGGTAAACCATGGAAAGTTCTGTGGGGCCTGGATGTGGAAAGGGAGCTGTGGTTTCAGTGCATTATTGCATGACAGCTAGAGACTGAGTGTGAACGAATGGGGCCTTTGTTGTCTTTTCCTAGCGTTACCTCGCACCTATGAGGGGGGAGGGGGTTGTTATTTCATGTGTGGCGAGGTGGCAATGGGAATGAATAAAGGCAGACAGTATGAATTATGTACATGTGTATATATGTATATGTCTATGTGTGTGTATATATATATATATATATATATATTTCTTTCTTTCATACTATTCGCTATTTCCCGCATTAGTGAGGTAGCGTTAAGAACAGAGGACTGGGCCTTAGAGGGAATATCCTCACCTGGCCCCCTTCTCTGTTCCTTCTTTTGAAAAATTAAAAAAAAAAAAACGAGAGGGGAGGATTTCCAGCCACCCGCTCCCTCCCCTTTTAGTCGCCTTCTACGACACGCAGGGAATACGTGGGAAGTATTCTTTCTCCCCTAACCCCAGGGATATATATATATATATATATATATATATATATATATATATATATATATATATATCCCTGGGGATAGGGGATTAAGAATACTTCCCACGTATTCCCTGCATGTCGTAGAAGGCGACTAAAAGGGGAGGGAGCGGGGGGCTGGAAATCCTCCCCTCTCGTTTTTTTTTTTTTTTTTCTTTTTTTTTCCAAAAGAAGGAACAGAGAATTGGGCCAGGTGAGGGTATTCCCTCAAAGGCCCAGTCCTCTGTTCTTGGTGCTACCTCGCTAACGCGGGAAGTGGCGAATAGTTTAAAAGAAAGAAAAGATGTATATATATATACGTTGAGATGTATATATATATATATATATATATATATATATATATACGTTGAGATGTATAGGTATGTATATTTGCGTGTGTAGACGTGTATGTATATACAATGTGTGTGTGGGTGGGTTGGGCCATTCTTTCATCTGTTTCCTTGTGCTCCCTCGCTAACGCAGAGACAGTGACAAAGCAGAATAAAATAAATAAATATTATCATTATTATTATTATCAGTATTATCATTATCATTATCAGTATTATCATTATTATCATTATTACTCTAATGACTTTCATTATTATCATTATCATTACTTCTACTATCATATTATATGTCATATAGTATGGAAACAGAAAGGTTGTGCCTGAGGTCGTGAATAAAAAGGAAATACATGGTGGATGGAAGACACTAGGAATGCTATGGAAGAGAAGAAGAAGGCATATAGTATACTGCTTAATAGGAATGTTCCAGTGGAAGTTCAGCAATGGAGGCGGGAAGAATATGAAATGTGTAAGCAGATCGTTAAGATGCTAATAGCAAAAAGCAAAGATAGAGTAGATGAAGGTTTTGGAAGAAATTTGAGTGAAAAGTTTAAAGAGATATAAAATTTTACTAGATGGAGGTGAAAAAGGAAAGAGGTGGATGTAAAAGTGGAAAAGTTAATGAGAGAAGTAAGGCAGGGAAGTTGCTAATTTAAAACAAGGTAGTGAAATGAAGATGGAAAGAATATTTTGAAGAACATATGAATGTGGGTGAAGGTGAGGCAGTAGTTGTTCCATGCATGGGTATGGAGGATGGAAGAAAGAAGATACAAGCTCAAGGGCCTACAACAACAAGGGAGGTTAAAAAGGGCAACAATGAGGCTGAAGGTACGATAGGGACCTGGAGTGGATGGGATTATGGTTAAAATGCTACAGTGTTGAGGAGAAAGGGTGATAGAGTGAATGCATATGATATGTAATTTAGCATGGAAACAAGGTTATGCCTCAGGTCATGATATATAGAAATAAAAAGGGAAGTGTGAAATTTTTGTATCTCTGGTAAAGGTAGACTGACTTGAGCTGTGTGGTGGGGAATTGTACACACATAGATAATTGTAAGAATGTGAAGCCAAAGAAAGTTGAGTCAAAAGTTTAGGGAAAATAAGAAATTGTACTGAAAGGTGAAAAAGAAAGGAGGTAGATGTAAGAGTGGAAAAGTAAATGTGAGAAGTAAGGAAGGGGAGTTGCAGAATCAATGGAAAGAATATTTTGAAGAACTGATGAATGTAAGAGAAGGTGAGGCAACAGTTGTTACATGCATGTGTATGGAGGATGGAAGGAAGAGGATAAAAGTGCAAGGGCCCATAGCAAAAAGGGAGGTAAAAAGGGGCAATAATGAGGCTGAAGGGAGGAAAGACACCTAGAGTGGATGAGATTATGGCTGAAATGCTGAAGTATGGAGAAGAAAGTGTGACAGAGTGGATGCATCTGAAATGTAATTAAGCACAGAAACAAAAGGTTGTGCCTGAGGCCATGAGACATAAGAATAGAAAGGGAAATAGATGATGGATAGAAAAAATTAGAAATGCTATGGAAGAGAAGAAAAGGCATATGGTAGATTGCTTAAAACAATGTACCAGTAAAAGTTCAGCAAAGAAGGTGGGAAGAATATAAGATATGGACACAGAATATTAAGAAGCTGTTAAGGGAAAGCAAAGAAATAGTACACAAAGATTTTGAAAGTTGAGTGAAAAGATAAGGGAAAATAAGAAATTGTACTGGAAGGAGGTGACAAAAGGAAAGAGGTGGTTGTAAAATTGGAAACATAAATGTGAGAAATAAGGAAGGGGAGCTGATGAATCAATGGAAAGAATATTTTGAAGAACTGATCAATGTGGGAGAAGGGGAGGCAGCAGTTGTTACATGCCTATGTATGGAAAATGTAAGGAAGAGGATAAAAGTGTAAGGGCCAATAACAAATAGAGAGGATATGATGAAGTATGGAGGAGAAAGTGTGATAGAGTGGATACATTTGATATGGAATTTAGCATGGAAACAGACAGTTGTACCTGAGGAACGGATGAAAGCTATTATTGTTCCTTTATTTATTGGAAAATGTGCTAAGATGGATGTAGCAATTATAGGGGAATAAGTCTGTTAAGTCTACCATGAAAAGTGTATGCAAGAATGCTTATTATTGACAGATTGATGGAAGTGACTGAATACATAATAAATGAGGAGTAAGGAGATTTTAGGAAAGGAAGGGGATGTGTGAATCATATTTCTGTGGTGAAGATGACCATGAAAAGTATTTAGGGAAAGGTAAGAAGTTACATGCAGCTTTTATGATTCTGAAAAAAGTGTATGGCACTGTCAAATGGAATGCATCATGGGTTGTGTTCAGGATATATGGAGTAGAGGTGTGAAAGCCATCTATGGAGGAGCAAATGCATGCATAAAAGTGGATAGAGAGTTGAATGAAAGTATCCTTCTACAGAGGAGCAAATGCATGTGTAAAAGTGGATGGAGAGTGGAATGAAAGTTTCAGTATACATGTGGGTGTGAGGCAGGATGTGTGATGTCACCTCGTCTATCTAATATATATATGGATGGATTAATAAGAGATGAAAGCAAAACTATGGAAAGAGAGTGCAGAGATGGAGTGACAGTGAGGTATGGTGGCTATGTTTGTGGATGATAACTGTGTTGTTTGCTGAGAGTGCAGGGGAGTTGCAGAAGGTTGTAAGTTTGTAAGCATAGGTGACTGAAGGTAAATGCAAGTAAAAGTAAAGTACAGTGTCTGAATGGAAACAGAAAGAAACCATATATTTCGTAAAACCATATACAGTGAAAAATAAAGTGTACTAAACTGTGTTTTAGATATAAAGGGAGAAAGACTAGAAGAGGTGAGAGAATCTAAGTACTTAGGAGCTGTCTTGGGTAAGTTTCATGAAACAGATGGAGAAAAAAGGAAGAGAGCAATACAGGGTAGAAGAGTCACTGGGTACCTTTATTGAATAATGGAGGTAGTGAAGAGGAGATTAAGAGGCAGCAAAATCCTCCCAACCCTGACCTATGCAGCCAAAACATGGACATGGAATGAGTCACAGAGGTCAAGAATCCAGGCTCAGGAAATGAGCTATTTGAGAAGAGCATGTGGCGTGACTAGATGAAATGGAGAAAGAAATGAAGGGATGTATGAGAGATGTGATGTGGCAAGGAATGCAAAGGGAATGAATTGTGGAGTGATAGAATGGGTGAAACATATTACTTTGAGGTGGTTTGGGCATGAGGAAAGAATGCAAGACTGGGAGTTCAAAAATAGAGTGTAAGATAGTACAATTAAAGAGGTTGGTGTGAGTGGAAGACCACCTGTGAGGAATACTGGAGGGAGAGAAATAGTGGAAGAATGTGTGGAATGGTGTATGCGAAGGAGGCACATAAGGACAGGGATAAATGGAGACTCTTTTGCCATGGCCACCCCTTGATGGGAGTTCCAAGAGGGAACAGGTGTCAGAGACAGAGAAAGACAGAACCATGCTCTTTTTGTGGCCACACATCTCTCTCACCCTTTCATTACTTTATGTTTAAGGCTCCAGTCATGGACAAAAGTCCACATCAAGCCTGGGCACTTATTGAAATGTAGAGAGAATTATTAAACAGAAAAAGAAAAGACAAGGGAAAGCAATAATGATGAGAAAGGTTTGAGCAGGTGTATAGTGATTGTAAGAAGATGGTAGGACTAACCAGTTAGTCCCATTTTGATGAGACGAGGTAAGACCAGCAATCCTGACATGTAGTGCGTAAGATAGTTCGGGCACCACTTTAATGCTCATCAGTCAGGACGGTAGTACCACCCTAGGTGGCTGTTGTCAACAACTTGCTACCTAATACTTACTCCATCAAACCACTCCACACCACACACAAAACTATCTATAGCCCATGCCTTGTAACCATATATTTTTCTTAAAACTGCAACGCCATCAAGCATACCCATTTTTGCCTTCTGAGATAACATTCTCTCTTTCCACACATTCTTCATCGCTCCCAGAACCTTCACACTCTTCTTCACCCTATGATTCACTTCCACTTCCATGGTTCTATTCACTGCCAAGTCCACTCCTAGGTATCTAAAACACTTCAAAATCCTGCAATTTTTTTTCCATTCAAACTTACATCCCAGCTTCTCCCTCAACCATGCTGAACCTAATATCCTTGCTTTTAATTCATATTCACTCTAACTTTCTCCTTTCACACACTCTTCCAAACTCAGTCACCAACTTCTGCAGTTTCTTACTCAAATCAGCCATTAGTGCTGTATCATTAACAAACAACTGACTCACTTCCCAGGTTCTCTCATCCCCAACAGAATGCATACTTGGCCCTTTCTCCAAGACTCTTGCATTTATCTGTCTCACCACCCCAACCGCAAACATATTCAACAACCATGGTGACATCATATACCCCAGTTGCAAATCATCCTTCACTGAGAACCATTCAATCTCCTCTCTACCTACTCATATACACACTTTACAGCCATGATAAAAACTTATTACTGCTTCTAGTAGCTTACATGCCACACCATATATTCTCAAAACCTTCCACAAAGCATTTCTATCAACCCCATCATATGCCTTTTCCAGATCTATAAATGCCACATACAAATCCATCTGTTTTTCTCAGTATTTCTCACATACACTCTTCAATGCAAACACTTGATCCATACATCCTCTACCACTTATGGAACCACACTGATCCTTCCCAATCTGATGCTCTGTGCATGCATTTACCTTCTCATACAACTTACAAAGTCTATTCAACAAACTTATAGCTCTGTAATTTGAGCACTCATCTTTATCCCCTTGCCTCTATACAGTGTCATTATACATGCATTCAGCCAATCCTCAAGCACCTCACCATGATACATTAATACAATGAATATCCTTACCAACCAATCCACAGCACAGTCACTCCTTTCTTAATAAAGTCAAATGCTATACCATCCACTCAAGACACCTTATCACATTTCTTCTTCAGCAAGGCTTTCACCACCTCTTCTCTTTACACCAAACCACTCTTCATGACTCCCTCACTTCACACACAACCCTGACCAAAACACCCTACATCTACCACTCTATCATCAAACTCATTTAACAATCCTTCAAAATACTCCATTTTCTCCTCACTGTATCACTACCTGTTATCACTTCCTTTTTGCCTGCTTAACCAATATTCCCATTTGTTCTCTTGTCTTTTGCACATTATTTTCCTTCTTCCAAAACATCTTTTTATCCTTCCTAAAGTTTAATGATACTCCCTCACCCCAAATCTCATTTGCCCTCTTTCTCAACCCCTGCACCTTCCTCTTGACCTCCTGCCACTTTATCTTATACACCTCAAATCATTTGCACTCCCTCCCTGTAACACCCAAATGCCTCTCTTTTCTCTTTCAATAGCAAATTTTCTTCTTCATCCTACCACTCACTACACTTTTTAATATGCTCATCTCCCAGCTTTCGCATGCCACATGCATCTCTTACATATACCATCACTGCTTCCCTAAATACTTCCCATTCCCCATCCATGCCCCTCACTTCATTTGCTCTCACCTTTTGCCATTCTACAAAGATATTTCTTCACACAAGTCTCCTTTTCAAGCTCACTTATTCTCACCACTCTCTTACCTATGACATTATTTCCTCTTTTTCAAAAACCTCTACAAATCTTCACCCTCACCTTCTCAAGATAGTGATCAGACATCTCACCAGCTGCCCACTCTCAGCATATTTACATTCAAAAGCCTCTCTTTTACACAAGTATCAATCAATATGCACTCTAATAATTCCCATTGACCATCTCTCCTACTCAAAAACATATACTTGTGTATATCTCTTTTTTAAATCAGGTATTCCCAATCACCAATTTTTTTCAGAGAAAACTCCACAAGCTCTTCAATATTTCCATTCATAACAGTGAATACCCTATGTGCACCAATCATACCCTCAACTACCACATAACTTACTTTCATATTTAAATCAACCATCGCTAATATCCAGTCTTGTGCAGCAAAACAGCTAAAACTCACTCAGCTGCTCTCAAAACACTTGCCTCTCATGATCTTTCTTCTTGCGGTCAGGTACATAAGCACCAACGATCACCCAACTCTTGCCACCTACTTTCAGATTTAACCACATCAATCTAGATTCTACTTCCTAACACTCTATCCCACCTCCCACAATTCCTGCTTCAGAAGTAGTGCTACTCCTTCCTTAGCTCTTGCCCTCTCACCATACCCTGACTTTACTCCAAAGACATTTCCAAACCATTCTTCCCCTTTACCCTTGAGCTTTGTTTCACTCAGAGCCAAAACACCCAGGTTTCTTTCCTCAAATTTATTACTTATCTCTGCTCTCTTCTCATCTTGGTTACATCCACACACAATCTGAGCCATCGAGGAGGATGAGCACTCCCCACATGGCTCCTTCTGTTTCCTCTTTTCTAACATTAAATACATGAAAGGGTGGGTTTCCAGCCCTCTGCTCCCACCCCTTTTAGTCACCTTTTATGACTTGGGGGAACATAGAGTAGAATAACACTGAATACCCAAGTAAGGCCCCTAGTCATCTGTTTTTGGCACTACCTAGCTAACATAGAAAATGGCCAACATATTTGAAAAATAATCTTTCTGGTTCCCCTAAGTATGTCTCAAACACATTCTTCAAAGCAAACACCTAATCCATATACCCTCTAACCCTCCAGAAACCACAGTGCTCCTCCCTGGTCTGATGCTCTGTACATGCCATCATCCTCTCAATCACCACTCTCTCCAACAACTCACTAGGAACACTTACCAAACTTACACCTCTGTAATTCAAACACTCATCTCTGTACCCCTTGCTTTTATACAGTGGGATCAAAGAAGCACTTTGCCAATCCTCAAGGAACCTCACCATGATCCATACATACAGTGAAAATCCTATATAACCAATCAACCAATTCAGCTGCAATACCATCCACTCCAATTGCCTTGCTCCATTTTATCTCATGCCAGGCTCACACCAAACTCCTTGCCATGACTCACTTCACACACCTTCCTATTCCAAACATCCTACTTCTATCATCCTATTATCAAGCACATACAACAATCCTTCAAAGTAAACTCCATCTCCTCTTCACCTCATCAGTGACTGTTACCACTTTCACATTTTGCCCCTTCACTGATGTTATCATTTGTCTAATTTTTTCTCACACTATTATCTCCTTTCAAAACACTTTCTTGGTCTCCCTAAAGTTTACTGACACTTGCTTACCCCAACTCTCATTTGCCCTCTTTTTCAGGCCCTGCACCTTCCTCTTGATCTCCTGCCTCTTTCTCTAGTACAACTCCAAATCAATCGCACTCCTTCCCTGTAAGTATCGCCCATACACTGGTCTTTTCTCTTTCAGTACCAACTTCACTTCATCACCCCACCACTCTACCTTTTCTCACCTGTCCATCTCCCACTATATATGTTACATGAAATGCTCTCTTGTTTCAAGTATGTCTCAGAGAAATTCAGTAAGGCATACATCTGGTCCACAAATCCTCTACCTCTCTTGAAGCAACCATGCTCTTCCCTACTCAGCAATTCAGAGCATGCCATCACCCTCTCCCAAACATCTTACCAGGTGTATTAAACAGACTTATACCTCTGTAATTCAAGAACTCATTTCTGTCCCCTTGTCTTTTGTATATAAAGGCAATACACATACACTCTGCCAATCCTCAAGCACCTCAGCTTGGGTCATACGAACAATGGATAGTCTGAATAACCAATCAACAATACAAGTATCCCTTTTCTCAAAAAATTCAACTGCAATCCCATTCACTCCAACTTTGTCACACTTCATCTCATGCAAGATTTTTAACAACCTCTCTTTTCATCAAAGCATTCAGGACTCCCTCACTCCAATTGCCACCTCATCCTCAACACTCAACATCAGTTATCCTATTGTCAAACACAACTGACAATCTTTCAAAAAAATAAAATCTCTCTTGTTATCTCTGTACACTGGCCTCTTTCCCAAGTTCATTTTCACTTCTTTCACACACAAGGTAGCAGCTGACCAGACAAAAGCTCCAGGCAGAGCAACTTATTTTTCTAAATCATGGAGGGTCTACAGCTCATGAAGCATATTATGTACAAGTACAGGATGGAGGGGAGTAGAAAGTTAAAGAGGCCCTGAGGGATATATGCTTTGGATATTAAGTCTGATTGTGCCAAATTCTGGAAGTTTAACGAGGTTTGCGAGCTGAAGTTTCCTAGGTTCAAA
Organism: Panulirus ornatus; assembly: GCF_036320965.1. NCBI lineage: Eukaryota > Metazoa > Arthropoda > Malacostraca > Decapoda > Palinuridae > Panulirus > Panulirus ornatus. The sequence goes on along the minus strand of NC_092247.1, from coordinate 16,676,178 downwards.
TCAAATGCCAAGGAGTGTTACCATCTTCAATGAATTGATTCCTTTCACTTATGGCTCATTTTAAGAATATCCAAATATTGAGAGTGAGTGACAACAACCAAAAGGCAATGCTGTCAGTATCAATAAGAATTTTAATTTCTTCTCATGATCAAGGTTACTTCATGCCGGTAAGCTTCATCACTGTTACTAATATTAAATTGGGAGATCAATTTAACCTTTTGCACTGACTATGATCTGAAATGGACTAAAACAGGGAAATATGCCAAGACCAGAGAGCTGTGACTAGATCAACAAGGAAAAAACAAGAGGAGGTATTGGTGAAGGAACACATTATGGAAAATTATCAGAGTAAGACCAAAAGTCAACACACCCAGAGGAAGAGGTACAAAGACTGAAAAATTAATTCATGGATCATGAAAGGTGTGATGATATGAGAGAGGAACTCAAGCAATTAAAGGATTTTATTTCCAGCTGATATTCATGTTTCTTTTGTGTTCTGTGCTGATTCATCCCTATCACATTACACTAAGCGGTATTTGTTAAAGATGTCTGTAATCAGCTGCTAGTGCACTACCTACACTCACTCCTAAAATACAAAGACATTTGGAACTTACATTATATCCACCCCTTACTAGTCAACTTCTATGAGATGCTGAGAGATGGTGGATCTAAATTCTTAAGCCTTATTTTTATCTATATTCATTCAAAACCCCCAAAGAAAAAAACAAAAACAGAGAATGTTACATACCTGAAGAAGAGCATTGTATTTTTGCTCCATATCAGCATACTGCTCTTGCAATACTTGATGATCTTGAAGTTGGACTTGAAGAGATTCAATTTGACTAGTTACTGTTATCAATTCCTGTGCTAATGATTCTCTCTGAGCTTCATACCGTGTAACTTCACTCTGCAGGTGATGTAATTCTCCTGAAGACACAGTAACGAACTTTAGGATCTTGAGGTTTTCTCACCATAATTTTCACATTAAAAACTTTATGAGATCAGGACTAACAAGATCCTCCAAACTAAATTAAAGGAGAAAGAATTTCTTTTAAAAGAAATGGCCATAATTTGGTTACATTAGGTGCAGACACTGTGAAACTATAATAAGCTATGTAAACATTATGTGCATATAAACAAGTTTACAGCATATCAGTACATGTCTATGTTGAAAGTTTTATGATTTCTGTTGACATGTGCACACAATTAGAAAAGAATATACAAAAAGAAAAGGGCGAGTCTATATCCTACTTATAAAATCATGGTGGAACAAAAAAATCTTTATTTTTGACGTAACAGAAATTTCAGATCTGTTTCCCTTTCAACAGCCAAAAAAACACTCATGCTTAGTATATTTGCAACATCCTCACTTTATTGTTCCATCAAAAATTACATTCTATCTATACAGCACCATTTCACTTCATTGCCTCAGTCCTTAGCTAATTCCGAGGCATCACAAGAAACCAGTTAGCTGGTACTCAAAATTCATATAGAACACACATTAACTAACAGTGCATATACAAGAATATATATACAAACCTCTGTTAATAACTAATGTGTAATTAAGAATCATACCTTCTCTTTGTCGCAGCTGAGATGTTAGTGCATCCACAGTACTTGTTGTGTTCCCGCGCATGGAGTCATAAAGTGATGTACCCCGAGACCAGCTAGCCTCGAAAACCTCATCCTGTAGCAAGTAAAAGAGGAAGAATTCAGCAAACATATATTGTAAATCAATATATTACTCATAACAGCTCTACTCAAAAACAAAATATCATCAATTATCAAGAAAAATAAAAATTATCTAAATGTACTAAATGCATATTAAGATTTATGATACATAATCCCTGTTTCCAGCATCAGTGAGGTAGCACCAGGAAACAGATGAAGACTGGCCCATCCGCTTGTATACACATACATACACACACACACACACAAATATATATATATATATATATATATGTATATATATATATATATATATATATATATTTTATCCCTGGGGATAGGGGAGAAAGAATACTTCCCACGTATTCCCTGCGTGTCGTAGAAGGCGACTAAAAGGGGAGGGAGCATGGGGCTGGAAATCCTCCCCTCTCTCTTTTTTTTTTTTTTGATTTTCCAAAAGAAGGAACAGAGAAGGGGGCCAGGTGAGGATATTCCCTCAAAGGCCTAGTCCTCTGTTCTTAATGTTACCTCGCTAACACGGGAAATGGCAAATAGTTTGAAAGAAAAAGAGAATATATATATATATATATATATATTTCTTTTTTTTTTTTTTTATACTTTGTCGCTGTCTCCCGCGTTTGCGAGGTAGCGCAAGGAAACAGACGAAAGAAATGGCCCAACCCCCCCCCCATACACATGTACATACGTCCACACACGCAAATATACATACCTACACAGCTTTCCATGGTTTACCCCAGACGCTTCACATGCCTTGATTCAATCCACTGACAGCACGTCAACCCCTGTATACCACATCGCTCCAATTCACTCTATTCCTTGCCCTCCTTTCACCCTCCTGCATGTTCAGGCCCCGATCACACAAAATCTTTTTCACTCCATCTTTCCACCTCCAATTTGGATCCCCCTTTTCTCCTCGTTCCCTCCACCTCAGACACATATATCCTCTTGGTCAATCTTTCCTCACTCATTCTCTCCATGTGCCCAAACCATTTCAAAACACCCTCTTCTGCTCTCTCAACCACGCTCTTTTTATTTCCACACATCTCTCTTACCCTTACGTTACTTACTCGATCAAACCACCTCACACCACACATTGTCCTCAAACATCTCATTTCCAGCACATCCATCCTCCTGCGCACATCTCTATCCATAGCCCACGCCTCGCAACCATACAACATTGTTGGAACCACTATTCCTTCAAACATACCCATTTTTGCTTTCCGAGATAATGTTCTCGACTTCCACACATTTTTCAAGGCTCCCAAAATTTTCGCCCCCTCCCCCACCCTATGATCCACTTCCGCTTCCATGGTTCCATCCGCTGACAGATCCACTCCCAGATATCTAAAACACTTCACTTCCTCCAGCTTTTCTCCATTCAAACTCACCTCCCAATTGACTTGACCCTCACCCCTACTGTACCTAATAACCTTGCTCTTATTCACATTTACTCTTAACTTTCTTCTTCCACACACTTTACCAAACTCAGTCACCAGCTTCTGCAGTTTCTCACATGAATCAGCCACCAGCGCTGTATCATCAGCGAACAACAACTGACTCACTTCCCAAGCTCTCTCATCCCCAACAGACTTCATACTTGCCCCTCTTTCCAGGACTCTTGCATTTACCTCCCTAACAACCCCATCCATAAACAAATTAAACAACCATGGAGACATCACACACCCCTGCCGCAAACCTACATTCACTGAGAACCAATCACTTTCCTCTCTTCCTACACGTACACATGCCTTACATCCTCGATAAAAACTTTTCACTGCTTCTAACAACTTGCCTCCCACACCATATATTCTTAATACCTTCCACAGAGCATCTCTATCAACTCTATCATATGCCTTCTCCAGATCCATAAATGCTACATACAAATCCATTTGCTTTTCTAAGTATTTCTCACATACATTCTTCAAAGCAAACACCTGATCCACACATCCTCTACCACTTCTGAAACCGCACTGCTCTTCCCCAATCTGATGCTCTGTACATGCCTTCACCCTCTCAATCAATACCCTCCCATATAATTTACCAGGAATACTCAACAAACTTATACCTCTGTAATTTGAGCACTCACTCTTATCCCCTTTGCCTTTGTACAATGGCACTATGCACGCATTCCGCCAATCCTCAGGCACCTCACCATGAGTCATACATACATTAAATAACCTTACCAACCAGTCAACAATACAGTCACCCCCTTTTTTAATATATATATATATATATATATATATATATTCATACTATTCGCCATTTCCCGCATTAGCGAGGTAGCGTTGAGAACAGAGGACTGGGCCCTTGAGGGAATATCCTCACCTGGGCCCCTTCTCTGTTCCCTCTTTTGGAAAATTAAAAAAAAAAGTGAGAGGGGAGGATTTCCAGCCCCCCGCTCCCTCCCCTTTTAGTCGCCTTCTACGACATGCAGGGAATACGTGGGAAGTATTCTTTCTCCCCTATCCCCAGGGATAATATATATATTTTCTTCTTTCATACTATTCGCCATTTCCCGCATTAGCGAGGTAGCGTTGAGAACAGAGGACTGGGCCCTTGAGGGAATATCCTCACCTGGGCCCCTTCTCTGTTCCCTCTTTTGGAAAATTAAAAAAAAAAAAAAAAAAAAAGTGAGAGGGGAGGATTTCCAGCCCCCCGCTCCCTCCCCTTTTAGTCGCCTTCTACGACACGCAGGGAATACGTGGGAAGTATTCTTTCTCCCCTATCCCCAGGGATAAATATATATATATATATATATATATATATATATATATATATATATATATATATATATATATATTTTTTTTTTCATACGATTCGCCATTTCCCGCATTTGCGAGGTAGCATTAAGAACAGAGGACTGGGCCTTAGAGGGTAAATCCTCACCTGGCCCCCTTCTCTGTTCCTTCTTTTGGAAAATTAAAAAAAAACGAGAGGGGAGGATTTCCAGACACCCGCTCCCATATATATATATATATATATATATATATATATATATATATATATATATATATATATATAAATATATATATATATATATATATATATATATATATATATATATATATATATATATATATATATATATACATATATATATATATTTTCTTTCATACTATTCGCCATTTCCCGCATTAGCGAGGTAGCGTTAAGAACAGAGGACTGGGCCTTATATATATATATATATATATATATATATATATATATATATATATATATATATATATATATATATATATATATATATATATTTTATCCCTGGGGATAGGGGAGAAAGAATACTTCCCACGTATTCCCTGCGTGTCGTAGGAGGCAACTAAAAGGGAAGGGAGCGTGGGGCTGGAAATCCTCCCCTCTCTTTTTTTTTTTTTGATTTTCCAAAAGAAGGAACAGAGAAGGGGGCCAGGTGAGGATATTCCCTCAAAGGCCCAGTCCTCTGTTCTTAATGTTACCTCGTTAACACGGGAAAAGGCAAATAGTTTGAAAGAAAAAGAGAATATATATATATATATATATATATATATATATATATATATATATCCCTGGGGATAGGGGATTAAGAATACTTCCCACGTATTCCCTGCGTGTCGTAGAAGGCGACTAAAAGGGGAGGGAGCGGGGGGCTGGAAATCCTCCCCTCTCGTTTTTTTTTTTTTTTTTTTTTTTTTTTTTTTTTTTAAATTTTCCAAAAGAAGGAACAGAGGGGGCCAGTTGAGGATATTCCAAAAAAAGGCCCAGTCCTCTGTTCTTAGCGCTACCTCGCTAACGCGGGAAATGGCGAATAGTTTAAAAGAAAGAAAAGATATATATATATATATATATATATATATATATATATATATATATATATTATCCCTGGGGATAGGGGAGAAAGAATACTTCCCACGTATTCCCTGCGTGTCGTAGAAGGCGACTAAAAGGGGAGGGAGCGGGGGGCTGGAAATCCTCCCTTCTCATTATTTTTTTTTAATTTTCCAAAAGGAACAGAGAACGGGGCCAGGTAAGGATATTCCCTCAAAGGCCCATTCCTCTGTTCTTAACGCTACCTCGCTAATGCGGGAAATGGCGAATAGTTTAAAAAAAAAAAAAAAAAAAAAAAATTTTTTTTTTATACTTTGTCGCTGTCTCCCGCGTTTGCGAGGTAGCGCAAGGAAACAGACGAAAGAAATGGCCCAACCCCCCCCCATACACATGTACATACATACGTCCACACACGCAAATATACATACCTACACAGCTTTCCATGGTTTACCCCAGACGCTTCACATGCCTTGATTCAATCCACTGACAGCACGTCAACCCCGGTATACCACATCGCTCCAATTCACTCTATTCCTTGCCCTCCTTTCACCCTCCTGCATGTTCAGGCCCCGATCACACAAAATCTTTTTCACTCCATCTTTCCACCTCCAATTTGGTCTCCCTCTTCTCCTTGCTCCCTCCACCTCCGACACATATATCCTCTTGGTCAATCTTTCCTCACTCATCCTCTCCATGTGCCCAAACCACTTCAAAACACCCTCTTCTGCTCTCTCAACCACGCTCTTTTTATTTCCGCACATCTCTCTTACCCTTACGTTACTCACTCGATCAAACCACCTCACACCACACATTGTCCTCAAACATCTCATTTCCAGCACATCCATCCTCCTGCGCACAACTCTATCCATAGCCCATGCCTCGCAACCATACAACATTGTTGGAACCACTATTCCTTCAAACATACCCATTTTTGCTTTCCGAGATAATGTTCTCGACTTCCACACATTCTTCAAGGCCCCCAGAATTTTCGCCCCCTCCCCCACCCTATGATCCACTTCCGCTTCCATGGTTCCATCCGCTGCCAGATCCACTCCCAGATATCTAAAACACTTCACTTCCTCCAGTTTTTCTCCATTCAAACTCACCTCCCAATTGACTTGACCCTCAACCCTACTGTACCTAATAACCTTGCTCTTATTCACATTTACTCTTAACTTTCTTCTTTCACACCCTTTCCTAAACTCAGTCACCAGCTTCTGCAGTTTCTCACATGAATCAGCCACCAGCGCTGTATCATCAGCGAACAACAACTGACTCACTTCCCAAGTTCTCTCATCCCCAACAGACTTCATACTTGCCCCTCTTTCCAAAACTCTTGCATTTACCTCCCTAACAACCCCATCCATAAACAAATTAAACAACCATGGAGACATCACACACCCCTGCCGCAAACCTACATTCACTGAGAACCAATCACTTTCCTCTCTTCCTACACGTATATATATATATATATATATATATATATATATATATATATATATATATATATATATATATATCCCTGGGGATAGGGGAGCAAGAATACTTCCCACGTATTCCCTGCGTGTCGTAAAAGGCGACTAAAAGGGGAGGGAGCGGGGGGCTGGAAATCCTCCCCTCTCATTTTTTTTTAATTTTCCAAAAGAAGGAACAGAGAATTGGGCCAGGTGAGGGTAGTCCCTCAAAGGCCCAGTCATCTGTTCTTAACGCTACCTCGCTAATGCGGGAAATGGCGAATAGTTTGAAAGAAAAGAAATATATATATATATACATATATATATATATATATATATATATATATATATATGTATATATATATATATATATATATATATATATATATATATATATATATATATATATATATATTCCCCCTGGGGATAGGGGAGAAAGAATACTTCCCACGTATTCCCTGCGTGTCATAGAAGGCAACTAAAAGGGAAGGGAGCGGGGGGCTGGAAATCCTCCCCTCTCGTTTTTTTTTTTTTTTTTTTTTCCCAAAAGAAGGAACAGAGAAGAGGTCCAGGTGAGGATATTCCCTCAAAGGCCCAGTCCTCTGTTCTTAACGCTACCTCGCTATCGCGGGAAATAGCGGATAGTATGAAAAAAAAAAAAAAATATATATATATATTTTTTGCCACTGTCTCCCGAGTTTGCGAGGTAGCGCAGGGAAACAGACGAAAGAAATGGCCCAACCCACCCCCATACACATGTATATACATACACGTCCACACACACAAATATACATACCCATACATCTCAATGTACACATATATATACACACACAGACACATACATATATACACATGCACACAATTCACACTGTCTGCCTTTATTCATTCCCATCGCCACCTCGCCACACATGGAATAACATCCCCCTCCCCCCCTCATGTGTGTGAGGTAGCACTAGGAAAGGACAACAAAGGTCCCATTCGTTCACACTCAGTCTCTAGCTGTCATGCAATAATGCCCGAAACCACAGCTCCCTTTCCACATCCAGGCCCCCACAGAACTTTCCATGCTTTACCCCAGACGCTTCACATGCCCTGATTCAATCCATTGACAGCACGTCGACCCCGGTATACCACATCGATCCAATTAACTCTATTCCTTGCCCACCTTTCACCCTCCTACATGTTCAGGCCCCGATCACTCAAAATCTTTTTCACTCCATCTTTCCACCTCCAATTTGGTCTCCCACTTCTCCTCATTCCCTCCACCTATGACACATATATCCTCTTGGTCAATCTTTCCTCACTCATTCTCTCCATGTGCCCAAACCATTTCAAAACACCCTCTTCTGCTCTCTCAACCACACTCTTTTTATTACCACACATCTCTCTTACCCTATTATTACTTACTCGATCAAACCACCTCACACCACATATTATATAAATATATAAATATTATATATATATATATATATATATATATATATATATATATATATATATATATATATATATATATATATTGGGTACAGTAGGGTTGAGGGTCAAGTCAATTGGGAGGTAAGTTTGAATGGAGAAAAACTGGAGGAAGTAAAGTGTTTTAGATATCTAGGAGTGGATCTGGCAGCGGATGGAACCATGGAAGCGGAAGTGAATCACAGGGTGGGGGAGGGGGCGAAAATCCTGGGAGCCTTGAAGAATGTTTGGAAGTAGAGAACATTATCTCGGAAAGCAAAAATGCGCATGTTTGAAGGAATAGTGGTTCCAACAATGTTGTATGGCTGTGAGGCGTGGGCTATGGATAGAGTTGTGCGCACTGAGGGTGGATGTGCTGGAAATGAGATGTTTGAGGACAATATGTGGTGTGAGGTGGTTTGATCGAGTAAGTAATGTAAGGGTAAGAGAGATGTGTGGAAATAAAAAGAGCATGGTTGAGAAAGCAGAAGAGGGTGTTTTGAAATAGTTTGGGCACATGGAGAGAATGAGTGAGGAAAGATTGACCAAGAGGATATATGTGTAAGAGGTGGAGGGAACGAGAGAAGTGGGAGACCAAATTGGAGGTGGAAAGATGGAGTGAAAAAGATTTTGAGTGATCAGGGCCTTTGTTGTCTTTCCCTAGCGCTACCTCGCACACATGAGGGGGGAGGTGGATGTTATTCCATGTGTGGCGAGGTTGCGATAGGAATGAATAAAGACAGACAGTGTGAATTGTGTGCTTGGTATATGTGTATGTGTCTGTGTGTATATATATGTGTACATTGAGATGTATGGGTATGTATATTTGCGTGTGTGGACGTGTATGTATATACATGTGTATGGGGGTGGGTTGGGCCATTTCTTTCGTCTGTTTCCTTACGCTACCTCGCAAATGCAGGAGACAGCGACAAAGCAAAATAAATAAATAAATATATATTCTTTTTCTTTCTTTTAAACTATTCGCCATTTCCTGCGTTAACGAGGTAGCGTTAAGAACAGAGGACTGGGCCTTTTTTGGAATATCCTCACCTGGCCCCCCTCTGTTCCTTCTTTTGGAAAATTAAAAAATATATATATATATATATATATATATATATATATATATATATATATATTTTTTTTGTCGCTGTCTCCCGCGTTTGCGAGGTAGCGCAAGGAAACAGAAGAAAGAAATGGCCCAACCCACCCCCATACACATGCCTTGATTCAATCCACTGACAGCACGTCAACCCCGGTATACCACATCGCTCCAATTCACTCTATTCTTTGCCCTCCTTTCACCCTCCTGCATGTTCAGGCCCCAATCACACAAAATCTTTTTCACTCCATCTTTCCACCTCCAATTTGGTCTCCCTCTTCTCCTCGTTCCCTCCACCTCCGACACATATATCCTCTTGGTCAATCTTTCCTCACTCATTCTCTCCATGTGACCAAACCATTTCAAAACACCCTCTTCTGCTCTCTCAACCATGCTCTTTTTATTTCCACACATCTCTCTTACCCTTACGTTACTTACTCGATCAAACCACCTCACACCACACATAGTCCTTAAACATCTCATTTCCAGCACATCCATCCTCCTGCGCACAACTCTATCCATAGTCGACGCCTCGCAACCATACAACATTGTTGGAACCATTATTCCTTCAAACATACTCATTTTTGCTTTCCGAGATAATGTTCTCGACTTCCACACATTCTTCAAGGCTCCCAGAATTTTCACCCCCTCCCCCACCCTATGATCCACTTCCGCTTCCATGGTTCCATCCGCTGCCAGATCCACTCCCAGATATCTAAAACACTTCACTTCCTCCAGTTTTTCTCCATTCAAACTCACCTCCCAATTGACTTGACCCTCAACCCTACTGTACCTAATAACCTTGCTCTTATTCACATTTACTCATAACTTTCTTCTTTCACACACTTTACTAAACTCAGTCACCAGCTTCTGCAGTTTCTCACATGCATCAGCCACCAGTGCTGTATCATCAGCGAACAACAACTGACACTTCCCAAGCTCTCTCATCCCCAACAGACTTCATACTTGCCCCTCTTTCCAAAACTCTTGCATTCACCTCCCTAACAACCCCATCCATAAACAAATTAAACAACCATGGAGACATCACACACCCCTGCCGCAAACCTACATTCACTGAGAACCAATCACTTTCCTCTCTTCCTACTCGTACACATGCCTTACATCCTCGATAAAAACTTTTCACTGCTTCTAACAACTTGCCTCCCACACCATATATTCTTAATACCTTCCACAGAGCATCTCTATCAACTCTATCATATGCCTTCTCCAGATCCATAAATGCTACATACAAATCCATTTGCTTTTCTAAGTATTTCTCACATACATTCTTCAAAGCAAACACCTGATCCACACATCCTCTACCACTTCTGAAACCACACTGCTCTTCCCCAATCTGATGCTCTGTACATGCTTTCACCCTCTCAATCAATACCCTCCCATATAATTTACCAGGAATACTCAACAAACTTATACCTCTGTAATTTGAGCACTCACTCTTATCCCCTTTGCCTTTGTACAATGGCACTATGCACGCATTCCGCCAATCCTCAGGCACCTCACCGTGAGTCATACATACATTAAATAACCTTACCAACCAGTCAACAATACAGTCACCCCCTTTTTTAATAAATTCCACTGCAATACCATCCAAACCTGCTGCCTTGCCGGCTTTCATCTTCCGCAAAGCTTTTACTACCTCTTCTCTGTTTACCAAATCATTTTCCCTAACCCTCTCACTTTGCACACCACCTTGACCAAAAACACCCTATATCTGCCACTCTATCATCAAACACAGTCAACAAACCTTCAAAATACTCACTCCATCTCCTCACATCACCACTACTTGTTATCACCTCCCCATTTGCGCCCTTCACTGAAGTTCCCATTTGCTCCCTTGTCTTACGCACTTTATTTACCTCCTTCCAGAACATCTTTTTATTCTCCCTAAAATTTAATGATACTCTCTCACCCCAACTCTCATTTGCCCTTTTTTTCACCTCTTGCACCTTTCTCTTGACCTCCTGTCTCCTTCTTTTATACGTCTCCCACTCAACTGCATTTTTTCCCTGCAAAAATCGTCCAAATGCCTCTCTCTTCTCTTTCACTAATACTCTTACTTCTTCATCCCACCACTCACTACCCTTTCTAATCAACCCACCTCCCACTCTTCTCATGCCACAAGCATCTTTTGCGCAATCCATCACTGATTCCCTAAATACATCCCATTCCTCCCCCACTCCCCTTACTTCCATTGTTCTCACCTTTTTCCATTCTGTACTCAGTCTCTCCTGGTACTTCCTCACACAAGTCTCCTTCCCAAGCTCACTTACTCTCACCACCCTCTTCACCCCAACATTCACTCTTTTTTTCTGAAACCCATACAAATCTTCACCTTAGCCTCCACAAGATAATGATCAGACATCCCTCCAGTTGCACCTCTCAGCACATTAACATCCAAAAGTCTCTCTTTCGCGCACCTGTCAATTAACACGTAATCCAATAACGCTATATATATATATATATATATATATATAGGAAACAGACGAAAGAAATGGCCCAACCCACCCCCAAACACATGTATATACATACGTCCACACACGCAAATATACATACCTACGCAGCTTTCCATGGTTTACCCCAGACGCTTCACATGCCTTGATTCAATCCACTGACAGCACGTCAACCCCGGTATACCACATCGCTCCAATTCACTCTATTCCTTGCCCTCCTTTCACCCTCCTGCATGTTCAGGCCCCGATCACACAAAATCTTTTTCACTCCATCTTTCCACCTCCAATTTGGTCTCCCTCTTCTCCTCGTTCCCTCCACCTCCGACACATATATCCTCTTGGTCAATCTTTCCTCACTCATTCTCTCCATGTGCCCAAACCACTTCAAAACACCCTCTTCTGCTCTCTCAACCACGCTCTTTTTATTTCCACACATCTCTCTTACCCTTACGTTACTTACTCAATCAAACCACCTCACACCACACATTGTCCTCAAACATCTCATTTCTAGCACATCCATCCTCCTGCGCACAACTCTATCCATAGCCCACGCCTCGCAACCATACAACATTGTTGGAACCACTATTCCTTCAAACATACCCATTTTTGCTTTCCGAGATAATGTTCTCGACTTCCACACATTCTTCAAGGCTCCCAGAATTTTTGTCCCCTCCCCCACCCTATGATCCACTTCCGCTTCCATGGTTCCATCCGCTGCCAGATCCACTCCCAGATAGCTAAAACACTTTACTTCCTCCAGTTTTTCTCCATTCAAACTTACCTCCCAATTGACTTGACCCTCAACCCTACTGTACCTAATAACCTTGCTCTTATTCACATTTACTCTTAACTTTCTTCTTTCACACACTTTACCAAACTCAGTCACCAGCTTCTGCAGTTTCTCACATGAATCAGCCACCAGCGCTGAATCATCAGCGAACAACAACTGACTCACTTCCCAAGCTCTCTCATCCCCAACAGACTTCATACTTGCCCCTCTTTCCAAAACTCTTGCATTTACCTCCCTAACAACCCCATCCATAAACAAATTAAACAACCATGGAGACATCACACACCCCTGCCGCAAACCTACATTCACTGAGAACCAATCACTTTCCTCTCTTCCTACACGTACACATGCCTTACATCCTCGATAAAAACTTTTCACTGCTTCTAACAACTTGCCTCCCACACCATATATTCTTAATACCTTCCACAGAGCATCTCTATCAACTCTATCATATGCCTTCTCCAGATCCATAAATGCTACATACAAATCCATTTGCTTTTCTAAGTATTTCTCACATACATTCTTCAAAGCAAACACCTGATCCACACATCCTCTACCACTTCTGAAACCACACTGCTCCTCCCCAATCTGATGCTCCGTACATGCCTTCACCCTCTCAATCAATACCCTCCCATATAATTTACTAGGAATACTCAACAAACTTATACCTCTGTAATTTGAGCACTCACTCTTATCCCCTTTGCCTTTATATAAATATATATATATATATATATATATATATATATATATATATATATATATATATATATATATATATATATAAATGGATTTGTATGTAGCATTTACGGATCTGGAGAAGGCATATGATAGAGTTGATAGAGATGCTCTGTGGAAGGTATTAAGAATATATGGTGTGGGAGGCAAGTTGTTAGAAGCAGTGAAAAGTTTTTATCGAGGATGTAAGGCATGTGTACGTGTAGGAAGAGAGGAAAATGATTGGTTCTCAGTGAATGTAGGTTTGCGGCAGGGGTGTGTGATGTCTCCATGGTTGTTTAATTTGTTTATGGATGGGGTTGTCAGGGAGGTGAATGCAAGAGTTTTGGAAAGAGGGGCAAGTATGAAGTCTGTTGGGGATGAGAGAGCTTGGGAAGTGAGTCAGTTGTTGTTCGCTGATGATACAGCGCTGGTGGCTGATTCATGTGAGAAACTGCAGAAGCTGGTGACTGAGTTTGGTAAAGTGTGTGAAAGAAGAAAGTTAAGAGTAAATGTGAATAAGAGCAAGGTTATTAGGTACAGTAGGGTTGAGGGTCAAGTCAATTGGGAGGTGAGTTTGAATGGAGAAAAACTGGAGGAAAGGAAGTGTTTTAGATATCTGGGAGTGGATCTGGCAGCGGATGGAACCATGGAAGCGGAAGTGGATCATAGGGTGGGGGAGGGGGCGAAAATTCTGGGAGCCTTGAAGAATGTGTGGAAGTCGAGAACATTATCTCGGAAAGCAAAAATGGGCATGTTTGAAGGAATAGTGGTTCCAACAATGTTGTATGGTTGCGAGACGTGGGCTATGGATAGAGTTGTGCGCAGGAGGATGGATGTGCTGGACATGAGATGTTTGAGGACAATATGTGGTGTGAGGTGGTTTGATCGAGTAAGTAACGTAAGGGTAAGAGAGATGTGTGGAAATAAAAAGAGCGTGGTTGAGAGAGCAGAAGAGGGTGTTTTGAAATGGTTCGGGCACATGGAGAGAATGAGTGAGGAAAGATTGACCAAGAGAATATATGTGTCGGAGGTGGAGGGAACGAGGAGAAGAGGGAGACCAATTTGGAGGTGGAAAGATGGAGTGAAAAAGATTTTGTGTGATCGGGGCCTGAACATGCAGGAGGGTGAAAGGAGGGCAAGGAATAGAGTGAATTGGAGCGATGTGGTATACCGGGGTTGACGTGCTGTCAGTGGATTGAATCAAGGCATGTGAAGCGTCTGGGGTAAACCATGGAAAGCTGTGTAGGTATGTATATTTGCGTGTGTGGACGTATGTATATACATGTGTATGGGGGTGGGTTGGGCCATTTCTTTCGTCTGTTTCCTTGCGCTACCTCGCAAACACAGGAGACAGCGACAAAGCAAAAAAAAAATATATATATATATATATATATATATATATATATATATATATATATATATATATATATATATATATATTTCTCACATACATTCTTCAAAGCAAACACCTGATCCACACATCCTCTACCACTTCTGAAACCACACTGCTCTTCCCCAATCTGATGCTCTGTACATGCCTTCACCCTCTCAATCAATACCCTCCCATATAATTTACCAGGAATACTCAACAAACTTATACCTCTGTAATTTGAGCACTCACTCTTATCCCCTTTGCCTTTGTACAATGGCACTATGCACGCATTCCGCCAATCCTCAGGCACCTCACCATGAGTCATACATACATTAAATAACCTTACCAACCAGTCAACAATACAGTCACCCCCTTTTTTAATAAATTCCACTGCAATACCATCCAAACCTGCTGCCTTGCCGGCTTTCATCTTCCGCAAAGCTTTCACTACCTATTCTCTGTTTACCAAATCATTTTCCCTAACCCTCTCACTTTGCACACCACCTCGACCAAAACACCCTATATCTGCCACTCTATCAAACACATTCAACAAACCTTCAAAATACTCACTCCATCTCCTTCTCACATCACCACTACTTGTTATCACCTCCCCATTTGCGCCCTTCACTGAAGTTCCCATTTGCTCCCTTGTCTTACGCACTTTGTTTACCTCCTTCCAGAACATCTTTTTATTCTCCCTAAAATTTAATGATACTCTCTCACCCCAACTCTCATTTGCCCTTTTTTTCACCTCTTGCACCTTTCTCTTGACCTCCTGTCTCTTTCTTTTATACATCTCCCACTCAATTGCATTTTTTCCCTGCAAAAATCGTCCAAATGCCTCTCTCTTCTCTTTCACTAATACTCTTACTTCTTCATCCCACCACTCACTACCCTTTCTAATCAACCCACCTCCCACTCTTCTCATGCCACAAGCATCTTTTGCGCAATCCATCACTGATTCCCTAAATACATCCCATTCCTCCCCCACTCCCCTTGCTTCCATTGTTCTCACCTTTATAAAAAAAAATATATATATATATATATATATATATATATATATATATATATATATATATATATATATATATATATATATATTTTTTTTTATACTTTGTCGCTGTCTCCAAGATTGAACTCGGGACCCCTGTGCAAGAGGCAGGAATGCTAACTAATAGGCTATGGGCTTGGCTAATTGGAAATAACTATTCGAAAACTATGTACCTGAATACCCTTCATCTCATGTTGGTGAGCAACAGGGTCTACATCAGTCATTTCCCAACAGGGGCACATAGCCAGCAGATAGCATTTTACCGAACCTAACTGTACAACATGGAGGTATGTGAATACGAACATAGTGCACAGAAACACGCACCTTCATAGAACATACAAACCTCCAACAGCCAAGATCGAACCAGGGACCCCTGTGCAAGATGCAGGAATGCTAACCACTAGGCTATGCGCCAGGCTAATAGGAAATAACTATTCAAAGACTATGTATTCGAATACCCTTCATCTCACATTGGTGAGCAATGGGGTCTACACCGGTCATTTCCCAACAGGCACACATAGCCATCATATAGCATTTTACCGAACCTAACTGTACAACACGGAGGTATATGAATAAGAACATAGTGCATAGAAATGCACACCTTCATAGAACATACAAACCTCTAACAGCCAGGATTGAACCCAGGACCCCAGTGCAAGAGGTGGGAATGCTAACCGCTAGGCTATGGGCCTGGCTAATACAAAATAACTTCAAATTTTATGTACTCGAATACCCTTCATCACACGTTGGTGAGCAACGGGGTCTACACCGATCATTTCCCAACAGGTGCACATAGCCAGCAGATAGCATTTTACTGGACCCAACTGTACAACGCAGAGGTATATGAATATGAACATAGTGCATAGAAGTGCGCACCTTCATAGAACATACAAACCTCCAACAGCCAAGATCGAACCCGGCACCCCTGTGCAAGAGGCGGGAACACTAACTGCTAGGCTATAGGCCTGGCTAATAGGAAATAAACATTCGAATACTCTGTACTCGAATACCCTTCATCTCACGTTGGCGAGCAATGGGGTCTACACCGGTCGTTTCCCAATGGGCACACATAGCCAGCAGATAGCATTTTACCGAACCTAACTGTACAACGTGGAGGTATATGAATACGAACATAGTGCATAGAAAAGTGCACCTTCATAGAACATACAAACCTCCAACAGCCAGGATCGAACCTGGGACACCTGTGCAAAAGGCGGTAATGCTAACCGCTAGGCTATGGGCCTGGCTAATAGGAAATAACTATTCGAAAACTATGTACTCGAATACCCTTCATCTCACATTGGTGAACAACGGGGTCTACACCGGTCATTTCCCAACAGGCGCACATAGCCAGCAGGTAGCATTTTACCAAACCTAACTGTACAACATGGAAGTATATGAATATGAACATAGTGCATAGAAACACGCACCTTCATAGAACATACAAACCTCCAACAGCCATGATCGAACCCAGGAACCCTGTGCTAGAGGCAGGAATGCTAACAGCTAGGCTATGGGCCTGGCTAATAGGAAATAACTATTCGAATACTATGTATTTTATTCATTATGCTTTGCCGCTGTCTCCCGTGTTAGCAAGGTAGTGCAAACAAGCAGACGATAGAATGGCCTAACCCACCCACATACACGTCCACACATGCAAATATACATACCTATACATCTCAACATATACACATATATATACACACACAGACATATACATATATACACATGTACATAATTCATACTGTATGCCTTTATTCATTCCCAGCGCCACACATGAAATAACAACCCCCCCCCCCATGTGCTCGAGGTAATGCTAGGAAAAGACAACAAAGGCCACATTCATTCACACTCAGTCTCTAGCTGTCATGTAATAATGCACCAAAACTACAGCTTCCTTTCCACATCCAGGCCCCAAAGAACTTTCCATGCTTTACCTCAGACGCTTCACATGCCCTGGTTCAATCCACTGACAGCACGTCGACCCCGGTATACCACATCATTCCAATTCACTCTATTCCTTGCACGCCTTTCACCCTCCTGCATGTTCAGGCCACGATCACTCAAAATCTTTTTCACTCCATCTTTCCACCTCTAATTCAGTCTCCCACTTCTCCTCGTTCCCTCCACCTCTGACACATATATCCTCTTGGTCAATCTTTCCTCACTCATTCTCTCCATGTGACCAAACCATTTCAAAACACGCTCCTATGCTCTCTCAACCACACTCTTTTTATTACCACACATCTCTCTTACCCTATCATTACTTACTCGATCAAACCACCTCACACCACATATTGTCCTCAAACATCTCTTTCCAGGACATCCACCCTCCTCCGCACAACTCTATCCATAGCCCACGCCTCGCAACCATATAACATTGTTGGAACCACTATTCCTTCAAACATACCCATTTTTCCTTTCCGAGATAATGTTCTCGACTTCCACACATTCTTCAATGCTCCCAGAACTTTTGCACCCTCCCCCACCCTATGATTCACTTCCACTTCCATGGTTCCATCCGCTGCCAAATCCACTCCTATATATCTAAAACACTTAACTTCCTCCAGTTTTTCTCCATTCAAACTAACCTCCCAAATGACTTGTCCCTCAACCCTAATGTACCTAATAACCTTGCTCTTATTCACATTTACTCTCAGCTTGCTTCCTTCACACACTTTACCAAACTCAGTCACCAGCTTCTGCAGTTTCTCACATGAATCAGCCACCAGCCCTGTATCATCAGCGAACAACAACTGACTCACTTCCCAAGCTCTCTCATCCACAACAGACTGCACACTTACCCCTCTTTCCAAAACTCTTGCATTCACCTCCCTAACAACCCCATCCAAAAACAAATTAAACAACCATGGAGACATCACACATCCCTGCCGCAAACAAACATTCACTGAGAACCTATCAATTTCCTCTCTTCCTACACGTACACATGCCTTACATCCTCGATAAAAACTTTTCACTGCTTCTAACAACTTCCCTCCCACACCATATATTCTTAATACCTTCCACAGAGCATTTCTATCAACTCTATCATATGCCTTCTCCAGATCCATAAATGCTACATACAAATCCATTTGCTTTTCTAAGTATTTCTCACATACATTCTTCAAAGCAAACACTTGATCCACACATCCTCTACCACTTCTGAAACCACACTGCTCTTCCCCAATCTGATGCTCTGTACATGCCTTCACCCTCTCAATCAATACCCTCCCATATAATTTACCAGGAATACTCAACAAACTTATACCTCTGTAATTTGAGCACTCACTCTTATCCCGTTTGCCTTTGTACAATGGCACTATGCAAGCATTCCGCCAATCCTCAGGCACCTCACCATGAGTCATACATACACTGAATAATCTTACCAACCAGTCAACAATACAGTCACCCCCTTTTTTGATAAATTCCACTGCAATACCATCCAAACCCGCTGCCTTTCCAGCTTTCATATTCTGCAAAGCTTTTACTACCTCTTCTCTATTTACCAAATCATTCTCCCTAACCCTCTCACTTTGCACACCACCACAACCAAAACACCCTATATCTGCCACTCTATCGTCAAACACATTCAACAAACCTTCAAAATACTCACTCCATCTCCTTCTCACATCACCACTACTTGTTATCACCTCCCCATTAGCCCCTTTCACTGAAGTTCCCATTTGTACCTTGTCTTATGCACTTTATTTACCTCCTTTCAAAACATCTTTTTATTCTCCCTAAAATTCAAGGATACTCTCTCACCCCAACTCTCATTTGCCCTCTTTTTCACCTCTTGCACCTTTCTCTTGACCTCCTGCCTCTTTCTTTTATACATCTACCACTCATTTGCATTATTTCCCTGCAAAAACCATCCAAATGCCTCTCTCTTCTCTTTCACTGATAATCTTACTTCTTCATCCCACCACTCACGACCCTTTCTATCTGCCCACCTTCCATGCCTCTCATGCCACAAGCATCTTTTGTGCAAGCCATCACTGCTTCCCTAAATACATCCCTTCCTCCCCCACTCCCCTTACCTCCTTTGTTCTCACCTTTTTCCATTCTGTACTCAGTCTCTCCAGGTACTTCCTCACACAAGTCTCCTTCCAAGCTCACTTACTCTCACCACTCTTTTCACCCCAACATTCTCTCTTCTTTCCTGAAATCCTCTACAAATCATCACCTTCACCTCCACAAGATAATGATCAGACATCCCTCCAGTTGCACCTCTCAGCACATTAACATCCAGAAGTCTCTCTTTCGCGCGCCTACCAATTAACACGCAATCCAATAATGCTCTCTGGTCATCTCTCCTACTTACATACATATACTTGTGTATATCTCTCTTTTTAAACCAGGTATTCCCAATCACCAGTCCTTTTTCATCACACAAATCTACAAGCTCTTCACCATTTCCATTTACAACACTGAACACCCCATGTACACCAATTATTCTCTCAACTGCCACATTACTCAACTTTGCATTCAAATCACCCATCACTATAACCCGGTCTCGTGCATCAAAACTAGTAACACACTCACTCATCTGCTCCCAAAACACTTGCCTCTCATGATCTTTCTTCTCATGCCCAGGTGCATATGCATCAATAATAACCCATCTCTCTCCATCCACTTTCAGTTTTACCCATATCAATCTAGAGTTTACTTTCTTACACTCTATCACATACTCCCACCACTCCTGTTTCAAGAGTAGTGCTATTCCTTCCCACGCTCTTGTCCTCTCACTAACCCCTACTTTACTCCCAAGACATTCCCAAACCACTCTTCCCCTTTACCCTTGAGCTTCGTTTCACTCAGAGCCAAAACATCCAGGTTCCTTTCCTCAAACATACCACCTATCTCTCCTTTTTTCTCATCTTGGTTGCACCCACACACATTTACACACCCCAATCTGCACCTTCGAGGAGGACGAGCACTCCCTGCATGACTCCTTCTTCTGTTTCCACTTTTAGAAAGTTAGAATACAAGAAGGGGAGGGTTTCCAGCCCCCAGCTCCGGTCCCCTTTATTTGCCTTCTACAACACATGAGGAATGCGTGGGAAGTATTCTTTCTCCCCTATCCCCAGGGATAGTATTCGAATACTATGTACTCGAATACCTTTCGTCTCACGTTGGTGAGCAAAGGGGTCTAAAACGGTCATTTCCCAACAGGCGCACATAGCCAGCAGATAGCATTTTACTGAACCTAACTGTACAATGCGGAAGTATATGAATACCAACATAGTGCATAGAAATGCGCACCTTCATAGAACATACAGACCTCCAACAGCCAGAATCGAACCCAGGACCCCTGTGCAAGAGGCAGGAATGCTAACCACTAGGTTATGGGCCTGGCTAATAGGAAATAACTATTCAAATACTATGCATTCGAATACCCTTCGTCTCACGTTGGTGAGAAACGAGGTCTACACCGATCATTTCCCAACAGGCACACATAGCCAACAGATAGCATTTTACCAAACCTAATTGTATAACATGGAGGTATATGAATACAAACCTAGTACACAGAAACGCGCACCTTCATAGAACATACAAACCTCTAACAGCCAGGATCGAACCCGGGACCCCTGTGCAAGAGGCGCGAATGCTAACTGCTAGACTAAGGCCTGACTAATAGGAAATAACAATTCAAATACTATGTACTCGAATACCCTTCATCTCACATTGGTGAGCAACGGGGTCTATACCGGTCATTTCCCAACAGGCGCACATGGCCAGCAGATAGCATTTTACCGAACCTAACTGTACAACACAGAGGTATATGAATATGAACATAGTGCATAGAAAAGTGCACCTTCATAGAACATACAAACCTCCAACAGCCAGGATTGAACCCAGGACACCTGTGCAAGAGGAGGGAATGCTAACCACTAGGCTGTGGGCCTGGCTAATAGGAAATTACTATTCGAATACCATGTACCCGAATACCCTTTGTCTCACGTTGATGAGCAACGGGGTCTACACCGGTCATTTCCCAACAGGCGCACATAGCCAGCAGATAGCATTTTACCGAACCTAACTGTACAACACGGAGGTATATGAATACGAACATAGTGCATAGAAATGTGCACCTTCGTAGAACATACAAACCTCCAACAGCCAGGATCGAACCCAGGACCCCTGTGCAACAGGTGGAAATGCTAACTGCTAGATTAAGGGCCTGGCTAATAGGAAATAACTATTCGAATACTATGTACTCGAATACCCTTCGTCTCACATAGGTAAGCAACAGGGTCTACACTGATCACCTCCCAGCAGGCGCACATAGCCAACAGACAGCATTATACCGAACCTAACTGTACAATGCGGAGTTATATAAATACGAACATAGTGCATAGAAACACACACCTTCATAGAACATACAAACCTCTAACAGTCAGGATCGAACCCGGGATCCCTGTGCAAGATGCGGGAATGCTAATCGCTAGGCTATGGGCCTGGCTAATAGGAAATAACTTTGAATACTATATACTTGAATATCCTTTGTCTCACATTGGTGAGCAAGTGGGTCTACATCGGTCATTTCCCAACAGGCACACATAGCCAGCAGATAGCATTTTACCGAACCTAACTGTAGAACGCGGAGGTTTATGAATATGAACATAGTGCATAGAAACGTGCACCTTCATAGAACATACAACCTCCAACATCCAGGATCAAACCCGGGACACCTGTGCAAGAGGCGGGAATTCTAACCACTAGGCTATGGGCCGGCTAATAGGAAATAACTTCGAATACTATGTACTCGAATACCCTTCGTCTCACGGTGAGTAACGGGGTCTACACCGGTCATTTCCCAACAAAAGCATATAACCAGCACATAGCATTTTACCAAACCTAAGTGTAAAACGCAGAGGTACATGTGCCTGCTGGGAAATGACACGGTGCAGATCCTGTTGCTCACCAACATGAGATGAAGGGTATTCGAGTATAAAGTATTCGAATAGTTATTTCTATTAGCCAGGCCCATAGCCTAGCGGTTACCATTACCGCCTCTTGCACAGGGGTCCCGGGTTCGATCTTGGCTGTTGGAGGTTGTATGTTCTATGAAAGTGCACGTTTCTATGCACTAAGTTCGTATTCATATACCTCCACATTGTACAGTTAGGTTTGGTAAAATGCTATCTGCTGGCTATGTGCACCTGTTGGGAAATGACCGGTGTAGACCCCGTTGCTCACCAATGTGAGACGAAGGGTATTCGAGTACATAGTATTCGAATAGTAATTTCCTATTAGCCAGGCCCATAGCTAAGCGGTTAGCATTCCTGCCTCTTGCACAGGGGTCCCAGGTTCGATCCTGACTGTTGGAGGTTTGTATGTTCTATGAAGGTAAGCGTTTCTATGCACTATGTTCATATTCATATACCTCCGCATTGTACTGTTAGGTTCAGTAAAATGCAATTAGCTGGCTATGTGTGCCTGTTGGGAAATAACCAGTGTAGACCCCGTTGCTCACCAACGTGAGACGAAGGGCATTCGAATACATAGTATTCAAATAGTTATCTCCTATTAGCCTGGCCCATAACTTAGCGGTTAGCATTCCCGCCTCCTGCATAAGGGTCCCAGGTTCAATCCTGGCTGTTGGAGGTTTGTATGTTCGATGAAGGTGCGCATTTCTATGCACTATGTTCATATACATATATTCATTTAACTATTTATTTATTTATTTTGCTTTGTCGCTGTCTCCTGCATTAGCGAGGTAGCGCAAGGAGACAGACGAAAGAAATGGCCCAACACACCCACATACACATGTATATACATACACGTCCACACACACACATATACATATCTATACATCTCAACGTATACATATATATACACACACAGACATGTACATATATACACATGTACATAATTCATAGTCTGCCTTTATTCATTCCCATCACCACCCCACCACACATGAAATAACAACCCCCTTCCTCCTCATGTGTGCAAGGTAGCGCTAGGAAAAGACAACAAAGGCCACATTCGATCACACTCAGTCTCTAGCTGTCATGTATAATGCACCGAAACCACAGCTCCCTTTCCACATCCAGGCCCTACAGAACTTTCTATGGTTTACCCCAGATGCTTCACATGCCCTGGTTCAATCCATTGACAGCACGTCGACCCTGGTATACCACATCATTCCAATTCACTCTATTCCTTGCACACCTTTTGCCCTCCTGCATGTTCAGGCCTCGACCACTCAAAATCTTTTTCACTCCATCTTTACACCCCCAATTTGGTCTCCCACTTCTCCTTGTTCCCTCCATCTCTGACACATATATCCTCTTGGTCAATCTTTCCTCACTTATTCTCTCCATGTGACCAAACCATTTCAAAACACCCTCTTCTGCTCTCTTAACCACACTCTTTTTATTTCCACACATCTCTCTTACCCTATTATTACTTACTCGATCAAACCATCTCACACCACATATTGTCCTCAAACATCTCATTTCCAGCACATCCACCCTCCTGCGCGAAACTCTATCTATAGCCCACGCCTCACAGCCATATAACATTGTTGGAACCACTATTCCTTCAAACATACCCATTTTTGCTTTCGGAGATAATGTTTTCGACTTCCACACATTTTTCAACGCTCCCAGAACTTTTGCTCCCTCCCACACCCTATGATTCACTTCTGCTTCCATGGTTCCATCCGCTGCCAAATCCACTCCCACATATCTAAAACACTTCACTTCCTCCAGTTTTTCTCAATTCAAACTTACCTCCCTATTGACTTGTCCCTCAACCCTACTGTACCTAAAAACCTTGCTCTTATTCACATTTACTCTCAGCTTTCTTCTTTCACACACTTTACCAAACTCAGTCACCAGCTTCTGCAGTTTCTCACACAAATCAGCCACCAGCGCTGTATCATCAGCGAACAACAACTGACTCACTTCCCAAGCTCTCTCATCCACAACAGACTGCATTCTTGCCCCTCTTTCCAAAACTCTTGCATTCACCTCCCTAACAACCCTATCCATAAACAAATTAAACAACCATGGAGACATCACACAACCCTGCCGCAAACTAACATTCACTGAGAACCAATCACTTTCCTCTCTTCCAACACGTACACATGCCTTACATCATCGATAAAAACTTTTCACTACTTCTAACAACTTCCCTCCCACACCATATATTCTTAATACTTTCCACAGAGCATCTCTATCAACTCTATCATATGCCTTCTCCAGATCCATAAGTGCTACATACAAATCCATTTGCTTTTCTAAGTATTTCTCACATACACTTTTCAAAGCAAACACCTGATCCACACATCCTCAACCAATTCTGAAACCACACTGCTCTTCCCCAATCTGATGCTCTGTACATGCCTTCACCCTCTAAATCAATACCCTCCCATATAATTTCCCAGGAATACTCAACAAACTTATACCTCTGTAATTTGAGCACTCACTCTTATCCCCTTTGCCTTTGTACAATGGCACTATGCAAGCATTCCTCCAATCCTCAGGCACCTCACCATGAGTCTTACATTAAATAACCTTACCTACAAGTCAACAATACAGTCACCACCTTTTTTGATAAAGGATATCAAAACAGCCCATCCTCAAGTTACCAACAGCCTCACAATAATCATGTGATGTAGCAGCTTGCCAAGGATTGCATAGTATACCTAGTGGTTGTGGCACACATGCAGTCAGCTCTTGGGAGTAAAACTCAAAGTAATACCTATAGAAGAGGGAAAGTGAACATACATTGTGGCATAGGACAAGAGGGTCAAGTTTTGAAGTTAGCTACTTTCAATTCAACTCTGTCAAGTAAGAATGCAAAGCTAGAACCACCCTTGATATGAATGCAATACAAGAATGGATCAATCATTTGTATAAATGGAGCAAGTGTAAAGAAGAAAAGATATTTTGACATCTAATCAGGACTCCTAGTTTCTTAGAGGCAAACTTAATAATGTTCATAAAAAAGTGAGCTTTCCAACAAAGAGTTAATGTTACAGTAATAACAAGCATGTTTATTCAGTCAAAAGGTAAAATTACAGAACTATCAAAAGAGAGAGAATTTTCAATGTAGAGATGGACAGAAACAGGGTCCTGGAGGTATTAAACTTAACCAGATTTTATTTACCCCACTGTGATATCCTGTCCAAGTCTGGGTATAAAGCAGAAGAAGCCATGTCAAGATGAGATACAGATCAAGTGAGAGATGAAGGGGCAGAATTAATGGAAGTGGAGGAATGCAATGTTGAGTCATAAGCAAAGGAGTGCACCTGATCATCTGTAGAAGACAGGAAATCATTGATAAAAAGGAGAAAAAGTGTAGGAGACAAGAGAGAACCTTCAGGTATAACATGCTGATGAAGAATGGGAAAGGCTGATCCATCACAGAGATAGATTGGCTGAAAAGGAAGCTAGATATGAGGGAGCAAAGTGAAAGAGGGAGGTCAAAAGATGGGAACTTATATATACATTGTACATTTCCATTATTAGCTTTCATTAGTTCTCCTTATCATCAATGTTAATAATTAATTTGACAGGACTATCTTATCAATATGCACTTTGATTCATTTTTTTACGTTGGAAGCTCCAATCATGAACAAAAGTCCACATCAAGGCTGGCTTTAACTGAAATAAGGAGAGGTTAATAAAGTTAATGAAGGGGAAAAGAAGAAACAAAGGAGAGCATTTATGAATTTTGGAAGAAGTGATAACTCCTTGATCCTTCTTGGATAAAGACTTCAATAAACTGCTAACCATTCCGTGACGTATTTCTTCAAATTAGATTTCATTAAGCGAGGTAGTCTGGCCTTTAGAGAAAAAAAAATTCCTTAAAAGCAATAGGAGAAAAGAATAGCAGAGCAAAGGCTCTCTATCCACCCTCCACTCCTTCTGGCAGCATGCCAGACAGAAAACAGGAAGAAAAAAACACCTTGCAGGATAAATATTTCAGAAGGAAATTTTTGTAGGAAAGTCATATGGTAGAATGAATGTGAATATGTCCCGCATCCCATTACCAATAACATGAATACCTTGACATTTGTTATAAAGACTATAGTAAGCATAAACTAGAGCTCCAGCCTCTTGACTTACCATGCCTATATCATTCCTGATGCAGAAGAATGATACAA
The DNA here is from genome assembly GCF_036320965.1 of Panulirus ornatus. Lineage (NCBI taxonomy): Eukaryota > Metazoa > Arthropoda > Malacostraca > Decapoda > Palinuridae > Panulirus > Panulirus ornatus. Next base: position 16,649,160 of record NC_092247.1, on the reverse strand, counting down.
CAATTCTTACTCTCTCAAAGCAGGTGACATGGGTTAATCAATATTCGTATGTTACCACAGCATGGCCAAGGAGAGATCAGTGGTTGAGATGGTAGCATGATATACCCCTACTTTATGAAAACTGATTAACTGAATTATTCAATACTGGAGAGTAAACAGTGATGATAATGCCTAATTTTGAAGATATTAAGGGTGTTGCTCTGAACATTTCCTGGGAGCTTATTCCATGCATCAATAATGTTGATGGTAAAAAAATATTTTGTATAGTCCAGATCAACTTGGTGACATCTAAGTTTTAATCCATTTCCTCTTGTCAGAAATGCTGCCACTACTGTAAAGAAATTTCCAATATCAACACTGATGAATCCTTTAAGTATTCTAAAACATCCTATAAATTTGCCCTGGAAGCACCTTCCTTTGGCAGAACAAGTTTAACTCTCACAGCATCTCTTCATATGATTTGTTATGCAAGGAATGGATCAATTTTGTTGCTCTTCTCTGCCTTGCCTCTAATTCAAGAATATCTTTACTTAAGTTAGGGCCCAAAATTATACTGCATATTCGTGGTGTGGTCTAACTAGACTAGATATGGTAGCAATATTACATCCTTGCTTTGGCATGTAAATTTTCTTTTAATAGATTTTAACATCTTGATCACCGTATACTGAATAATTGTTCTAGCTTCCTGATTAGGCTGACATACATCTGTCTGATATCTTATCAGAATATTCCAAGGATTTCTTGAAAATATAATAACTCTACATCTTACTTGTTGAGAGGCTTTCAGGTTTAAAACATTTTCTTTTATACCCTCAATTTGTTGCCATGCATAAATCATCATATGCCTTTTTCATCTTTTTTCTAGATTCTATAGCTGCAGTTCTTTCAGTCTTTCATGGCAGTTTGCATGTCCCATCCCTTTGATTCTGCTCACAATGGGCTTCTGAATTCTCTTTAATCTGTATACTTAAGTTTATTATGTTAGTGACCATAAAATCCAGTAGTATTCAACTTTGCTTCTTTTTTTTTCATACTTAATCCGCATTTCCCATGTTAGTAAGGTCATGCAGGGGATAAACGAAGAAAGGCCACAACTGCTCACATCCATTATATATTAGTTATGTGTAATGTTCTGAAACCACAGATCCTTCTTTGCTTTTCATATGTACATCAAACATTCTTTATCCCTGGGGATAGGGAAGAAAGAATACTTCCCACGTATTCCCTGCGTGTCATAGAAGGCGACTAAAAGGGAAGGGAGCAGGGGGCTGAAAATCCTCCCCTCTTATTTCTAGTTTTCCTAAAGAGGGAACAGAGGAGGGGGCCAAGTGAGGATATTCCCTCAAAGGCTCAGTCCTTTGTTCTTAACGCTACCTCGTTAATGCGGGAAATGGCGAATAGTATGAAAAAATCTAACATTCTTATCCATAGGTTTCAATCTCTTGTAGTGAAAGTTCTCAGAATCATAGCACTCATCATATGACATGATGTGTTATCTTAATATGTACTGTGATATCTAGTTTCTCAGTTATGACAACATGCAAATCTATTATCTTTGTTCCAGTTTATATCACTATGCCTGACAGGCCTTTATTCATTACTACAAATGTATTCTTCCTTGTTCCATAACTCAATTCCTCAATTTCATTTTTTTCATACTTGATCAATGTTTCCTTTGTTAGATAGGTTGCTTGCATCCATTCTCTAGCCATCTTGTGTAATCCACAAAATCCACAGCTCTCTATCCACAACCAGGCCCCACATACCTTTCCATGGTTTAACTCATACTCTATGTGCCCTAGCTGAGTCCAATGACTGCACATCGGCCCCTGCATACCACATCATTCTAGTTCACTCTATCCTGTGCATGCCTTTCCCCATGCTGCATGTTCAGGCCCCAGTCACTCAAAATCTTCCACCACATCATCCTTCCATCTCTAATTTGGTTTCCTCATTCTTCTCATTCTCTCCACTTCTAACACATATATCCTCTTGTTAACCTATTTCGACTCATTCCTTCTATATGCCCAAACCTTCTTCAGCTCTCGCAAAGAGAATCTTTTCATTACTTATTGTCCTCACACATTTCATTTCCAACACAATCATCATCCAACACACACTCTTACATATAACCCATGCCTCGCATCCATATATTAATGTGGAAACTATATCTTCAAACACACCTACTCTTACCCTCCCAGATAATGATCTCTCTTTCTATATATTCTTCAGTGCCACCAGAGCCTTCATCCCCTCACATACTCTATGACTTGCTTCTGCTTCCATAGTTCCATTTACTGCCATATCCATTCCCAGGTACCTAAAACACTTCACTTCTTCCAATTTTTTCTATAGTCAAACTCATACCCAACTAACCAGTCCCTCAACTCTGCTAAACCTCATAACCTTGCTTTTAATCAATTTACTTCCAACTTCCTCCTTTCCCACAACCTTCCAAACTCAGTCACTGCACTCAAATCTGCACTCAGTGCTGTATCATCAGCAAACAACAACCAGCTCACTTCCCAGGCCCTCTTATTCCCTACAGACAGCATATGCACCCACGTTTCCAATACTCTTGCATTTACCTCCCTCACCATCTCACTCATATACAAATCAAACAGCCATGGTGACATCATACACCCCTGCCTCAGACCAACCTTCACTTGGAACCATTCACTCTTCTCTCTTCCTACTCATACACATGCCTTACACCCTTGATAAACACTTCTCACAACTTCTAGCAGCTTTCTTCCCATACCATACATTCTTAAGACCAGATCCATAAATGCCACATACAAATCTATCCATTTCTCTCAGTATTTCTAACACATCATCTACCACTTCTGAAACCAAACAGCTCCTCACCAATCTGATGCTGTGTATATACTTTCTCAATCACAAACCTCCCATACAACTTACCAGATCCACTCGACAAACCTCTTTAGTTTGAACACTCACCTTAATACCCCTTGTCTTTATACAATGACACAATACATGCATTCCACCAATTCTCAGGCACCTCACCATGATCCATACATAAACTGAAAATTGTAAAAAACCAATCAACAACACAGTCACCCCTTTCTTAATTAATTCAACAGCAATATCATCCACTTTAGCAGCCTTGCCAAGTTTCATCCTATGTAAAGATTTCACCACCTCTCTTCTTTTCATTAAACCACTTTCCACAACTCTCTCACTTCAAATACCACCCTGACCCAAACATCATACATATACCACTCAATCATCAAAATCTTCAACAGTCCTTCAAAATACTCACTCCATCTCCTTCTGACTTCATCACTACCTGTTACCAATTCTCCTTTCGCCCCCTCCACCAATGATGCTATTTGTTCTATTGTTTTTTTTGCAAATCTATAACCTCTTTCAGAAGCATCTCTTTATTCTTCCTAAAGCTTACTGATACTCACTCACCACAAACCTCATTTGCCCTCTTTTTCAACACCTTCACCTTCCACTTGACCTCCTTCCACTTCCTTTTATACATCCCCTAATCATCAGCAATGCTTCCTTGTAGGTACCACCCAAATGCCTCCCTTTTCTGTTTCACTAGCAACTTTACTTCTTTATCCCATCACTCACTACCCTTTTTATCTACCTACCTCCTAACTTCTGCATGCCACATGCATCTCTCACATGTGCCAGTACTGCTTGCCTAAATACATCCTATTCCTCTCCCACTTCTCTTGGATCATTTACTTCCACATTCTGCCATTCTACACACAATCATTTCTGATGTTTCTTTGCACAAGTCTCTTTTCTATGCTCAATTGCTCTCACCACTCTCTTCTCACCAAAAATGTTTCCTCTTTTTCTAAAACCTCTACAAATCTTCACCCTTGCATCCTCAAAATTGTGGCCAGACATCCTACCAGTTGCCCCTATCAGCACATTTACATCCAAAAGTCTCTTTCTTACCCACCGATCAATTTATATGTAATCCAATAATGTATGCCAACCATATCTCCTATTCATGTAAGTATACTTGTGCATGTCACTCTTTTCAAACCAGATATTCCCAATCACCAGTCCTTTTTCAACACATGACTCCACAGGCTTTTCACCATTTCCATTCACAATACTGAATGCTCCATGCTCCACATTTATACCCTCAATTGCTAAATCGCTCACCTTGGCATTCAAATCATCCACCACTATTACCTGGTCTCTTGTATCAAAACTGCTGACACACTCACTAAGCTGTTCCCAAAACACTTTCTTTTCATGATCTTTCCTCTCATATCCAGGTGCATAAGCACTAAAAATCACCTCTCTCTCACCATCCATATTCATTTTTACTCTCATCAGTCTAGAATTTACTTCCTTTCACTCTTTACCTCAATCCCATTAACCCCTGACTTTACTCCTAATACATGTCCAAACAATTCTTCCCCTTTACCCTCGAGCTTTGTTTCACACACAGCCACAACATCCAGGTTTCCTTCCCCAAACATACTACCGATCTCTCACCTCTTCATATCTTGGTTACATCCATAAACATCTAGACACCCTAGCCACAGCCTTCGAGAATGATGAGCACTGCTCAAAATTTTCTTCTTCACAAATTCCATCAACTTCACTTCTGTCTATTTGTGAAATGTGTCTAAGTCTTTTTGCATCTCTTTTTGATCAGTTTCTGATCTAATCATCCTGCTTACTCTGGGTGTTATCAGCAAAGCCTCGCTATACAATCATGAAGAAAAGAAAACTAAGTATGAACATATAGACAAATCAGCAGAAGGTAAGCTGCTACAAACACAGGAATTTAGTCAATGACAAACTTAATCATAAAACATACAGAAAAGGAGATAAGTAACAACAATATGTTAGTGCGGAGTTGAAAAATCACTTCTCCCCACTGGTACCCCAGGTTAACTGATCTGCAAAGAAAAATGCTAGGATAAACTGAAATGAATTAACCTACCCCCCACTGTGAACCAGAGAAGGACTCTGACAGAGACCCTGAGACTGAGAGTCGAGACAAAGATGGGGTGGGTGAAGACCGAGGGGTACTGTTCTGACTTTCTACTGCACTGCTTGTCAACTGTAATAACTTTCGCTCTCTGTCCTTTAGCTGGTCCTGAAGGGCAACAGTTTTCTTCTTCTCAGCAGATACTGCAGTCTTCTCTATATCAAGTTGTTGCTCAAGACTGTCTCGCTCTCTCTTCACCTCTGCTATTTCCTCAGCAAAAGATGCTTTAAGAGCCTCTATTTGAGTGGCTTCTCTGAAAGTTTAATATCATGTCAGTTAACTTTGCTCTTAACAATAAAATATTTTAGCCTAATTCATTCTGATATTTAGAACCCACTCTCCACATTACATTCAATATGAAAAAAAAAAGTTTTGATGTAAGAAAAATGCTTTCTCTCCTATGTGGTCCCATGATCCATGAGAGGTATCTTAATTCCCATGGATCTAGAATCCCCATCCCTATAATGAAGCATATGTCTCACACCTCTCATTAACCACCTATTCAAAGTTAATGGCTTTGGCTTGGCCTAGTTCAGCCCTCTGACAAATCAACAACCTCCAGTTAATGGTGATGTCATCATCCAACAGCCATCAGTACCAAAATGCCTTATAATTTTTGAAGTATATACCTGATGATGGTCACTGTCAGGATAAAAAAAGGTTTTTGAAAGAAAGAGAAAGGGCTGGGAGTGAATACAAACCAAAAAAAAATGCTAATGGGACACCATCCTGGATAAAAAGCTTTTACTGGACTTCAAAACACATATTTCTCACCATGGTTAGGTAATCCCAAGAGCCATGAGAACACACCATAATGGAGAAGGGTTAGAGAAGAATCTCTCAGCAAGAAAATAATCAAAACATTACCTTGAGAGTCATCTTTAGCATGCAAACCTTTGTCTACCCTGACAGCAAGGAGCCCAAGACTACATGAAAATGGCTCTAAGCATTTGACTGCTGTAAGCTGTCATTAAGCATTTGGACATGCTGATCAACAGCAGGATGAATTTCCAAAATAGAAATAATAACAAGGTGTTTGACTTTTCCCCACATTAGTAAAAGAAATGTTTCCACTATAGTGATGTTTCATGACACCCCATAAGAGTTTAAAATTAATGCCACATTACATGATTTGCCATCTGTGCATGTGGGAGGGAATTATCAGTGGTGCCAGATACCCATGTCACCCATGCTGCCATACAGACATGCAAAGAGATTTCATCAATCTACACTTTTAAGTAATATGTTTTCTTTTTATATAGCAAATTAATGGTACTTGTGTAATGATACTGTGCAATATGATACTGATTTTTCTGTCATGGTCACTCCATCATGGGAACTCCCCTTTAGGACTGAAGTACTATTGAGAGAATGTATTCTGAACATTTAATAATTCATACGTTTGTTGTAATAAAATAGTATTACTGTATTCTGCATGTTGACTTACCTGACATCAAGCCTAATTACACCAACATGGTTATGTCCATTGCATCCTAGAAAACTATGTATGCATACATAAGGGCTTGTCATGAAAACCTGTGGTTTAGACCTTCCTGGAACTAAGTGGACCATTATACAATTCACTTCGATTATCATGAAAACCTATGGTTTAGACCTTCCTGGAACTAAGTGGACCATTAAACAATTCACTAAAGGATGTATTCACATATATTTTCCAAAAATCTTTTCATAAAAACCATATTTTTTCAACAACACAAAATTGGTATCAACCAATTCCAGTACCAGTAAGAACACTAGTATCTTTTCACACAGAAGTAATAAAAAAGGTCACAAGAACAATTTCAATTCTCCATGGCAAAATGATGACTTTATGGAAATGGCCCTGGGAATGAAATACAAGGTCCTTTAGATTTTCAAGTACTTGATTTATGCCATTTTAAGAATAATGTGCATAGTCCATTTACACCATTTTCAAATTATGCAGGCTTTAGTTTGGAATAATGTGACCATCACTGGGCTGGCAGCACAGTGGTGTGGTGTTGCCACCACCATGTGAGAAGCCCAGGTGCACATGGCATGGATAGATTTCTACAGTCATGGAGAGCTAGAATATTCTGTGCTGCAGTTATATTGCACGTGTTTTGCCACTTGCATCATGCCACCAAAGCATCTGTCAAATTCTCCTGGTACCAGTGGTCCTAAGAAGTATAAGGCCATCACCAATAAAGTTAAAATGGATGTGCTCAAATGTTATGAGACTGGTAAATAAATAGTTGATGCATAACACGCCCTAGGACTTTGTGAATCTATGGAATTTTCATGATAGAGCAAAGAAGGTCAAATTGAGTGCCAAGAGTGAAACATTAATTAGAGCATCTAATACCTTGAATTCCCAAAGTTCAATTATGGAGAGAATGGAACAAATGCTGAGCACATGGACTGGGCACCAAACTTGTGAAAATGTTCCTGTCAGTGTGGCTGAGACACAAGCAAAGGCCCAGAATACATATGATAACTTAAGCAAATCCTGGTTTTTCATGAATTTTAGGAAATGCCTCAATTGCCAACTTTACTTTGTCTGACCACTCACTACCCTTTCTAATCTGCCCACCTCCCACCTTTTGCATGTCATGCATCTCTTGCACATACCATCATTGCTTCCCCAAATATATCACATTCTTCAACCACTCCCATTATTTCATTTACTCTCACCTTTTGCCATTCTACACTAAATTTCTCTTTGTATTTCTTATTAAAAGTCTCCTTTACATGCTCACTTACTCTCACCACTCTCTTCACCCTAACACTGTCCACTCTTTTTAAGAAAAAACTCTAAAAATCTTCACCCTCACCTCCACAAGATAGTGATCAGACATCCCATCAGCTGCCCCTCTCAGCACATTCACATCCAAAAGTCTCTTTTACACACTTATCAATAGAAACATAATCTAATACAGTAAATCCTCGATTTAATAGACTTATAGAAGGAAGGGTGTCCATCAAATCAAATGTAACCTTAGTCGAAGAAGAAAGGTTTTTAGTAAAAGAGAAAAAAGAAGTGTTTGGGCTGTACATACAAGGAAGGAGTGCAAATGATTGCTAGATGTATAAGAGAAAGTGGCAGGAGATCAAGAGGAAGGTGCAGGGGTTGAAAAAGAGGGCAAATAAATCAAATCCTATCTGCTAAATCTGAAATCCGTTATATCACAGAGTCCATTATATCGAAGATTTACTATAATGCCCACTGACCAACTCTCCTACTCACATATGTATACTTGTGTATATCTCTCTTTTTAAACAAGGTATTCCAAAACACCAGTCTTTTTTTGGCACACAAATCCACAAGCTCTTCACCTTTTCAATTCATAACACTGAATACCATGCGCACCAATCATACCCTCATATGGCATATTACTTACCTTCGCATTCAAATCACCAATCACTAATACCAAGCTTGTGCGCCAAAACTGCTGACACACACACTGCTACTCCCAAAACACTTGCCTCTCATGATATTTCTTCTCATAGTCAGATGCATAAGCACCAATAATCACCCATATCATGCCATCTACTTTCAGTTTTACCCACATCAATCTAAAATTTACTTCCTTACACTCTATCACACATTTCCACAACTGCTTTAAGAGTAGTGCCATTCCTTCCTTAGCCCTTATCCTCTCACCAACCCCTGACTTTACTCCCATACCATCTCCAAATCATTCCTCCCCTTTACCCCTGAGCTTCATTTCACTCAGAGCCAGAACATCCAGGTTCCTATCCTCAAACATCCTACCTATCTATCCTCTCTTCTCATCTTGGTTACATCCACACACATTGAGACATCCCAATCCGAGCCTTTGAGACAAGCACTCCCCGCATGACTCTTGCCTCATCTTTCAAAAACTGAAATACAATGGGAAGGTATCCAGACCCCCACTCCCACCCCCTATAGTCGCCTTCTTTGACATGCGAGGTATATGAAGGTGGAATTTTCTCCCCTCTGACTGAACAAAGCTCAAGGGTAAAGGGGAAGAGTGGTTTGGGAATGTCTTAGGAGTAAAGTCAGGGGTTAGTGAGAGGACAAAAGCAAGGGAAGGAGAAGCACTACTCCAGAAACAGGTGTGGTGGGAGTATGTGATAGTGTAAGAAAGTAAACTCTAGATTGATATGGGTAAAACTGAAAGTGGATGGAGAGATGGGTGATTATTGGCGCATATGCACCTGGGCATAAGAAGAAAAACCATGAGGCAAGTGTTTTGGGAGCAGCTGAGTGAGTGTGTTGGTAGTTTTGATGCACGAGACCAGGTTATAGTGATGGGTGATTTGAATGCAAAGGTGAGTAATGTGGCAGTTGAGGGAATAATTGGTGCACATGGGGTGTTCAGTGTTGAAAATGGAAATGGTGAAGAGCTTGAAGATTTATGTACTGAAAAAGGACTGGTGATTGAGAATACCTGGTTTAAAAAGAGAGATATACATAAGTATACGTATGTAAGTAGGAGAGATGGCCAGAGAGCGTTACTTGATTACGTGTTAATTGATAGGCACGTGAAAGAGAGACTTTTGGATGTCAGTGTGCTGAGAGGCACAACTGGAGGGATGTCTGATCATTATCTTGTGGAGGTGAAGGTGAAGATATGTAGAGGCTTTCAGAAAAGAAGAGAGAATGTTGGGGTGAAGAGAGTGGTGAGAGTAAGTGAGGTTGGGAAGGAGACTTGTGTGAGAAAGTGCCAGGAGAGACTGAGTACAGAATGAAAAAATGTGAGAACAAAGGACATAAGGGGAGTAGGGGAGGAATGGGATGTATTTAGGGAAGCAGTGATGGCTTGCACAAAAGATGCTTGTGGTATGAGAAGTGTGGGAGTTGGGCAGATTAGAAAGGGTACTGAGTGGTGGATGAAGAAGTAAGATTATTAGTGAAAGAGAAGAGAGGGGAATTTGGACGATTTCTGCAGGGAAATAATGCAAATGATTGAGAGATGTATAAAAGAAAGAGGCAGGAGGTCAAGAGAAAGGTGCAAGAGGTGAAAAACAGGGCAAATGAGAGTTGGGGTGAGATGTCATGGAAGGTGGTAAATAAAGTGCATAAGACAAGGGAACAAATGGGAACATCAGTGAAGAGGACTAATGGGGAGGTGATAACAAGTAATGGTGATATGAGAAGGAGATAGAGTGAGTATTTTGAAGGTTTGTTGAATGTGTTTGATGATAGAGTGGCAGATATACGGTGTTTTGGTCGAGGTGGTGTGCAAAGTGAGAGGGTTAGGGAAAGTGATTTAGTAAACAGAGAAGATGTAGCAAAAGCTTTGCAGAAGATAAAAGCCGGCAAGGCAGCAGGTTTGGAGGGAACTGCCATGGAATTTATCAAAAAAAGGGGTGACTGTATTGTTGACTGGTTGGTAAGATTATTTAATGTATGTATGACTCATGGTGAGGTGCCTGAGGATTGGCAGAATGCTTGAATAGTGCCACTGTACAAAGGCAAAGGGGATAAAAGTGAGTGCTCAAATTACAGAGGTATAAGCTTTTTGAGTATTCCTGGGAAATTATATGGGAGGGTATTGATTGAGAGAGTGAAGGCACATACAGAGCATTGGATTGGGGAAGAGCACTGTGGTTTGTGGGTTCAGAAGTGGTAGAGGATGTCTGGATCAGGTGTTTGCTTTGAAAAATGTATGTGAGAAATACTTAGAAAAGCAAATGGCTTTGTATGTAGCATTCATGGATCTGGAGAAGGCATATGATAGAGTTGATAGAGATGCTCTATGGAAGGTATTAAGAATATATGGTGTGGGAGGCAAGTTGTTAGAAGCAGTGAACAGTTTTTATCGAGGATGTAAGTCATGTGTACATGTATGAAGAGAGGAAAGTAACTGGTTTTCATTGAATGTTGGCTTGCAGCAGGGGTGCTTGATGTCTCCATGGTTGTTTAATTTGTTTATGGATGGGGTTGTTAGGGAGGTGAATGCAAGAGTTTTGGAAAGAGGGGCAAGTATGCAGTCTGTTGTGGATGAGAGCTTAGGAAGTGAGTCAGTTGTTGTTCGCTGATGATACAGCACTGGTGGCTGATTCGTGTGAGAAACTGCAGAAGCTGGTGACTGAGTTTGGTAAAGTGTGTGAAAGAAGAAAGCTGAGAGTAAATGTGAATAAGAGCAAGGTTATTAGGTACAGTAGGGTTGAGGGACAAGTCAACTGGGAGGTAAGTTTGAATGGAGAAAAACTGGAGGAAGTAAAGTGTTTTAGATATCTGGGAGTAGATTTGGCAGCAGATGGAACCATGAAAGTGGAAGTGAATCATAGGGTGGGGGAGGGGACAAAAGTTCTGGGAGCGTTGAAAAATGTATGGAAGTCGAGAATGTTATTTTGGAAAGCAAAAATGGGTATGTCTGAAGGAACAGTGTTTCCAACAATGTTATGTGGTTGCGGGGCATGGGCTATAGATAGAGTTGTGCAGAGGAGGGTGGATGTGCTGTAAGTGTGATGTTTGAGGACAATATATTGTGTGAGGTGGTTTGATCGAGTATGTGATGAAAGGGTAAGAGAGATGTGTGGTAGTAAAAAGAGTGTGGTTGAGAGAGCAGAAGAGGGTGTTTTGAAATGGTTTGGTCACATGTAAAGAATGAGTGAGGAGAGATTGACAAAGAGGATATATGTGTCAGAGGTGGAGGGAATGAGGAGAAGTGGGAGACCAAACTGGAGGTGGAAAGATGGAGTGACAAAGATTTTGGGTGACTGGGGCCTGAACATGCAGGAGGGTGAAAGGCATGCAAGGAATAGAGTGAATTGGAACGATGTGGTATACCAGGGTCGACATGCTGTCAATGCATTGAACCAGAGCATGTGAAGCGTCTGGGGTAAACCATGGAAATGTTTGTAGGGCCTGGATGTGGAAAGGTAGCTGTAGTTTTGGTGCATTAAACATGACAGCTACAGACTGAGTGTGAACAAATGTGGCCTTTGTTGACTTTTCCCAGCGCTACCTCGTGCACATGTGGGGGAGGGAGTTGTCATTTCATGTGTGATGGGTTGGCGACTGGAATAAATAAGGGCAGACAGCATGAATTATATAAATGTGCATATATGTATACGTCTTTGTGTGTACATATATGAATACGTTGAAAAGTATAGTTTTTATTTTTCTGCTCATTTTGAAATGTATAGGTATGTATATGTGTGTGTGGATGTGTATGTATACACATGTGTATGTGGGTGGTTTGGGCCATTCTTTCATCTGTTTCCTTGCGCTACCTCGCTAACACGGGAGACAGTGACAAAGTATAATAAATAAATGAATAACATATAACTGAAAGCTGCTTACAACTCAACATTCCCTGATGAAATATAAAGACTAAAAATGAGGTCATACAAGTAGTTAAGGGAAAGAAAAAATCAAGAAGAGGAATAAGACTTTTCTTTTACTCAAAGGTAAGTAGCATGAAATATGCTCTATCAAACTGGTTATTGATAAGATGGCCAAAATAACATGGGCTTGGAATTCCAACCCCTATGCTTATATGATTGAAGGGCATTCAAGCTGTAATCTTAGGGACTTTCATACTTTAATAAAGCTAGTTTATACTATTCTTGAAGTTATAAGGTTTCTTCATATATGCTAGGTCAACAATACCACCCTGACAATGAGGAAGAAAATAAATATCATGTTCTGTAGATTAGGTGGCAACAGGGTTCCACAATCAGGAACTGGTGAAATGACATGTGATGACAAAATGGTTAGAAAGGAAAGATTTGTATCAACTTCTGACAAACGATATATGACATCACATTCTCACAGGAGTGTCCACTCCCAAGTGCTGGCAGACTGACACTACTACATGACCAGCCTTTACTCAAAAGGTTGCAGTCTCATCAGCAAAAATTCTGTACTTTAGCTTTATATGATATACAATAACTTAAGCTTGAAACACTTTTGGATTCTGAAGTTTTATCAGAACTCGTTACATCCTATTAACTGTGTCATGTTCAGAGTATGATACAAAATCCCAATGGGCATGTTTTGACTGAATCGGCTAAAAATATTTCTGGGGCTATTTTTCAGTTAAAGTTTTTTCTTTATTGGATACTCAAAAACTAAACACAATATGCAACTTAATGTTATTCTTGGTCAAATTCAAGTTTCATTTGTGTCTTGAGGATGTAGGTACGAACATGAGGCAAAAGTTGTCAGTTGGAACATTAAGCAGGAACACCAGGTATACACATTACGTAAAACTAGTCAGTAGAGACATTAGGTAGGAGCCTTTGGAAACACTGCAAGAGTTGTACTATGCCCTTGGCCTGTTAAGGGTGAAGCTTTAAAGGCTAAGAAACAGCACTGTAGTTTATCAGTTATGGACACTCTTGGCATGGCCATGTCCTTAAGGGAGTTCCTGGAGGGAACAGGCATCAGCGATACAGAAAAATAAATAGATCACCTTGAATGTGGCAAATTATCTGTTGCATATCAAAATAGTACACAAATAAATGAATAAAGAAATAGTGAACTTTCTATTTTTCATTCGTATTCATTTCTTGTTACCTGTGGTGGTGATGTAGAGCCAGAAATGGACAAAGAAAAAGCCTCAATCATTCACATCTATTCTCTAGCTATCATGTGTAATGTACTGAAACCACAGCCCCCTATCCACAAACAGGACCCACAGGCCTCATGTACCCTGCTTCAGTCCACTGGCAGCATGTTGACCTGTGTATACCATTTTACTCCAGTTCACTCAATCCTGTGCACACCTTTCACCCTCCTGCATGTTCAGACCTCATACATTCAAAATCTTATTCCCTTCATCCTTCCATCTCCAATACTGCCATCCCCTTCTCCTTGTCCTCTCCACTTCTGACACATGTATTCTTTCTGTCAACCTCTTATCACACATTCTCTTCTTATGTACAAACCAATTCAGCACACCCATTAAACTATCTACAGCACATAAAAGACATGAATTAGGGTATGCAATTCAAGTATAGTCACCCTACTTCAAGAAACAGATCTAACTGATAAGGTCAAGCACAGGGCAACAAAGGTGGTGCTTGAGATGAAGCAGTAAGGATAAATTATACAAATTTACCTATACTGAGGTATATCAAAGAGTAGACACTTGACTGCATTCAAGTTTACGGATATAGCTGACAATGCTGCAAGCGATCAGTTGTTTGTAATCAATGAAAAGAGATCAGTGAGAGCTCATGGCAAAAAAAAAAAAAGCAAGAACACATTAGAAATGATGTTAAGTACTCCACTATCAACATATCAAATTGATGGAATATGCTAGATGATGAGATTTCAATGTATACATGCAGAAAACTACTCAGTCACGGTGTGTAGGACAGTAGGATGCAGCCCAATACTGTATATATTAGTAAAATAGGTTAATGCCTGCAAAAGAGCTATCAACGAAGGAAATTCGATGTCAAGAAAGCAGACTCAGAGTGGAAAAACAAAATCATGGGAACATATGGTAATGTCAAAGAGACTGCTTAGGTAGAGTGGGGAAAGAATAAATAGAGTACATGACTTAAGTGAAAAAGTTTAGGTTAAACTGAGAAGTAAATGTAAAAAGAACTAAGTGAGAAGTGTGTTTCTGGGCATCTAATAGAAAATTACACAGAGATGGACAGAGATTGATATACCTATATAATGTCCAGTATCAATCACTAAGCCTTAATAATTGAACATAAAAGGGTATATGTGAAACATGCAAAAATAGAACTATGAAAATTTACGTGCAGTCCATATAAGTGAAAATCACACTTAAATTCATGATTGTCAAATACAGATAGAAACTGATGTGGGCATAAATGAAATTAGAAATATGGAGAGCAAAATATTCCCTTGTAACACTCACTTTGTGCGGACTTCTGTCAATGACTCCATTTTCGTTGTCAGGATGTCAAGCTGTGAAGTTAATTTGGTGTTTTCTACTTGGAGGTTGGCCACCTGAAAGTAATGCCAGTGTAACACATAAGACAATAAATTGTATTATTCTTAGGTTAAAAGTCAACTAGGATGAGAGAGAGAGAGAGAGAGAGAGAGAGAGAGAGAGACAGAGAGAGAGAGAGAGAGAGAGAGAGAGAGAGAGAGAGAGAGAGAGAGAGAAGAGAAAGAGAAGAGAGAGAGAGAGAGAGAGAGAGAGAGAGAGAGAGAGAGAGAGAGAGAGAGAGAGAGAGAGAGAGAGAGAGAGAGAGAGAAAGAGAGAGAGAGAGAGACCCCCTCCTTGTATTTCAATTTCTAAATGCCACACAGAAAAAGTCAAGCAATGAGTGCTCATCCTCCTGAAAGGCTTAGGCTGGAGTGTCTAAATGTGTGGATGTAACCAAGGTGAAAGAAGGGAGAGATAAACAATATTTGAGAACAGGAACCTGGATGCTCTAGCTCTTAAATAAAACAAAGCTGAGGGGGAAAGGACGAAAAATGGCTTGGGAATGTCTTAGGTTAGGTGAGTGTAAGGGAGAGAGCTAAGGAAGAGGTAGCACTACTGCTGCAAAAGTTATAGGAATGTGTGAGAGCAATGATGCTAAACCCAGAATGATGCTAGTAAAAACTAAAGTGGATTATGAAAGGCCCTTATGAACCTGGGAATGAAAGGACTAAGGAAGAAACATAAGTGTTTTGGGAGGTGCTAAGTGAAGTGTCAGCAATTTTGATGCAAGGGATCAAGTATCAGTGATGGATGATTTGAATGCATGAATTGACCTAACGTACCCAGTGTTGTGGACAAATATGGTGAACACCTCATGGAGTTGTGTGCTGAAAAAGGATTGGCTACAGGGAATACAGTACCTGGTAAAAAGACATACATAAATATATATGAGTGAGTGGGAAAGATAGTAAGGGGCAATTCTGGATTATGTACAAATTGATAGGTGTGCAAAGAGAGACTCTATCTATCTATCTATATCTCTGATGCCTGTTCCAACTGGAACTCCCTGAAGAGGGTAGCCATGGCAATAGAGTCTCCATAACTAGTGAACTCCACTGCTGCTTCTTAGCCTTTAGTACCTCATCCTTAATAGGCCACTAGCAGAGGGCAACTCTAGCGCAGTGTCTGCAGAGGCTCCTACTTAATGCTCATACTGACAATTTCTATGTAATACTCCTACCTACTACTTCTACATAATGCTCTTGAATGTAAATAAGCTAAGCGGGACAGCTGTTGCAACATCTAATCATTACTTGGTGAAAGCAATGGGGAACATTTGTACAGGCTTTAGGAAGAGAAATGTTATGGGTGGGAAGTGGGTTGTGAAAGTGAGCAAGCCTGAAGAAGAGGCTTCTGAAAAGAGATGCCACAACAGATTAACTATAGAATGGCAAAAGGTATGAATAAATGCAACTAGGGGAATGTGAGGTATTTAGCAAGTGTGGAGTATATAGAAGTTGGAGGGTGGGTATGTTTTGGGAGGAGGTTTTTAGTGTCAGAAAAACAAGAGAACAAATAGGAACACAGGTTAAGGGGTTCAAAAGGGTGAGTAGTAACAGGCAAAAATGAAGTGGAGATGAAGATCATACATGTCTAAAATGAAAGGAACGAGGAAAAGGAGGAAACCAAGGAGGGAGTAGATTGATGATGTGAAATATTCTTTGATGGTCTGGGGTCTGAACATGCATGAGGGCATGAGCATGCTGGGGATAAAGTGAATTGCAAGGGACAATGTGCTGTCAGTGAGTTGAACCAGAGTACATGAAGCAGTTTGAGGAAACCTGAGTAAGGTCTCTGGGTCCTGGCTGTAGACAGGGTTTCTGTGCATTATACATAACAGCTAGAAACTGAATGCGAGAAAATAAGGCCATTTCTTCTTATGTTCCTGGCACTACCTTATTGTCATGGAAAATGGCAAACATGTATAAAACTTATTCCTTACATTTACATAAAACTTTCAATATTGAATGAGCTGTTAATGGACAAAGCGGGAAAAGATTACTGCCCAAACATTCCCAGAGGGTCATAAAAGGTGACTAAGAGGAGTATGAGCAGGAACTTTGAAATTCTTCCAGTATTATTTTCCAAAAGAAGAGAGAGAAGTGAGCCAAGAGAGGATTTTTTTCCCTATAACTCAATCATCTGATTCTGAGATGTTTTAAGCTTAATACACACACACACACACACACACACACACACACACACACACACACACACACACACATATATATATATATATATATATATATATATATATATAAATATATATATATATATATATATATATATATATATATATATATTTTTTCATACTATTCGCCATTGCCCGCGATAGCGAGGTAGCGTTAAGAACAGAGGACTGGGCCTTTGAGGGAATACCCTCACCTGGCCCCTTCTCTGTTCCTTCTTTTGAAAAAAAAAAAAAAAAGAGAGGGGAGGATTTCCAGCCTCCCGCTCCCTTCCCTTTTAGTCGCCTTCTACAACACGCATGGAATACGTGGGAAGTATTCTTACTCCCCATCCCCAGGGATATTATATATATATATTTCATCCCTGGGGATAGGGGAGAAAGAATACTTCCCACGTATTCCCTGCGTGTCGTGGAAGGCGACTAAAAGGGAAGGGAGCGGGGGGCTGGAAATCCTCCCCTCTCATTTTTTTCTTTTTAATTTTCCAAGAGAAGGAACAGAGAAGGGGGCCAGGTGAGGGTATTCCCTCAAAGGCCCAGTCCTCTGTTCTTAACGCTACCTCGCTATCGCGGGAAATGGCGAATAGTATGAAAAAATACATATATATATATATATATATATATATATATATTTTTTTTTTTTTTTTTTTTTTTTTTTTTATACTTTGTCGCTGTCTCCCGCGTTTGCGAGGTAGCGCGAGGAAACAGACGAAAGAAATGGCCCAACCCCCATACACATGTATATACATACACATCCACACACGCAAATATACATACCTACACAGCTTTCCATGGTTTACCCCAGACGCTTCACATGCCCTGATTCAATCCACTGACAGCACGTCAACCCCAGTATACCACATCGATCCAATTCACTCTATTCCTTGCCCTCCTTTCACCCTCCTGCATGTTCAGGCCCCGATCACTCAAAATCTTTTTCACTCCATCTTTCCACCTCCAATTTGGTCTCCCACTTCTCGTTCCCTCCACCTCCGACACATATATCCTCTTGGTCAATCTTTCCTCACTCATTCCCTCCATGTGCCCAAACCATTTCAAAACACCCTCTTCTGCTCTCTCAACCACGCTCTTTTTATTTCCACACATCTCTCTTATCCTTACGTTACTTACTCGATCAAACCACCTCACACCACACATTGTCCTCAAACATCTCATTTCCAGCACATCCACCCTCCTGCGCACAACTCTATCCATAGCCCACGCCTCGCAACCATACAAAATTGTTGGAACCACTATTCCTTCAAACATACCCATTTTTGCTTTCCGAGATAATGTTCTCGACTTCCACACATTCTTCAAGGCTCCCAGGATTTTTGCCCCCTCCCCCACCCTATGATCCACTTCCGCTTTCATGGTTCCATCCGCTGCCAGATCCACTCCCAGATATCTAAAACACTTTACTTCCTCCAGTTTTTCTCCATTCAAACTTACCTCCCAATTGACTTGACCCTCAACCCTACTGTACCTAATAACCTTGCTCTTATTCACATTTACTCTTAACTTTCTTCTTTCAAACACTTTACCAAACTCAGTCACCAGCTTCTGCAGTTTCTCACATGAATCAGCCACCAGCGCTGTATCATCAGCGAACAACAACTGACTCACTTCCCAAGCTCTCTCATCCACAACAGACTTCATACTTACCCCTCTTTCCAAAACTCTTGCATTCACCTCCCTAACAACCCCATCCATAAATACATTAAACAACCATGGAGACATCACACACCCCTGCCGCAATCCTACATTCACTGAGAACCAATCACTTTCCTCTCTTCCTACACGTACACATGCCTTACATCCTCGATAAAAACTTTTCACTGCTTCTAACAACTTGCCTCCCACACTATATATTCTTAATACCTTCCACAGAGCATCTCTATCAGCTCTATGATATGCCTTCTCCAGGTCCATAAATGCTACATACAAATCCATTTGCTTTTCTAAGTATTTCTCACATACATTCTTCAAAGCAAACACCTGATCCACACATCCTCTACCACTTCTGAAACCACACTGCTCTTCCCCAATCTGATGCTCTGTACATGCCTTCACCCTCTCAATCAATACCCTCCCATATAATTTACCAGGAATACTCAACAAACTTATACCTCTGAAATTTGAGCACTCACTCTTATCCCCTTTGCCTTTGTACAATGGCACTATGCACGCATTCCACCAATCCTCAGGCACCTCACCATGAGTCATACATACATTAAATAACCTTACCAACCAGTCAATAATACAGTCACCCCCTTTTTTAATAAATTCCACTGCAATACCATCCAAACCTGCTGCCTTGCCGGCTTTCATCTTCTGCAAAGCTTTTACTACCTCTTCTCTGTTTACCAAATCATTTTCCCTAACCCTCTGACTTTGCACACCACCTCGACCAAAACACCCTATATCTGCCACTCTATCATCAAACACATTCAACAAACCTTCAAAATACTCACTCCATCTCTTTCTCACATCACCAGTACTTGTTATCACCTCCCCATTTACGCCCTTCACTGAAGTTCCCATTTGCTCCCTTGTCTTACGCACTTTATTTACCTCCTTCCAGAACATCTTTTTATTCTCCCTAAAATTTAATGATACTCTCTCACCCCAACTCTCATTTGCCCTCTTTTTCACCTCTTGCACCTTTCTCTTGACCTCCTGTCTCTTTCTTTTATACATCTCCCACCCAATTCCATTTTTTCCCTGCAAAAATCGTCCAAATGCCTCTCTCTTCTCTTTCACTAATAATCTTACATCATCATCCCACCACTCCCAATCTTTCTAATCAACCCACCTCCCACTCTTCTCATGCCACAAGCATCTTTTGCGCAATCCATCACTGATTCCCTAAATACATCCCATTCCTCCCCCACTCCCCTTACTTCCATTGTTCTCACCTTTTTCCATTCTGTACTCAGTCTCTCCTGGTACTTCCTCACACAAGTCTCCTTCCCAAGCTCACTTACTCTCACCACCCTCTTCACCCCAACATTCACTCTTCTTTTCTGAAAACCCATACAAATCTTCACCTTAGCCTCCACAAGATAATGATCAGACATCTCTCCAGTTGCACCTCTCAGCAAATTAACATCCAAAAGTCTCTCTTTCGCGTACCTGTCAATTAACACGTAATCCAATAACGCTCTCTGGCCATCTCTCCTACTTACATACGTATACTTATGTATATCTCGCTTTTTAAACCAGGTATTCCCAATCACCAGTCCTTTTTCAGCACATAAATCTACAAGCTCTTTACCATTCCATTTACAACACTGAACACCCCATGCATACCAATTATTCCCTCAACTGCCACATTACTCACCTTTGCATTCAAATCACCCATCACTATAACCCGGTCTCGTGCATCAAAACCACTAACACACTCATTCAGCTGCTCCCAAAAAACTTGCCTCATGATCTTTCTTCTCATGCCCAGGTGCATATGCACCAATAAACACCCATCTCTCTCCATCAACTTTCAGTTTTACCCATATTAATCGAGAATTTACTTTCTTACATTCTATCACATACTCCCACAACTCCTGTTTCAGGAGTACTGCTACTCCTTCCCTTGCTCTTGTCCTCTCACTAACCCCTGACTTTACTCCCCAGACATTCCCAAACCACTCTTCCTTTACCCTTGAGCTTCATTTCACTCAGAGCCAAAACATCCAGGTTCCTTTCCTCAAACATACTACCTATCTCTCCTTTTTTCACATCTTGGTTACATCCACACACATTTAGACACCCCAGTCTGAGCCTTCGAGGAGGATGAGCACTCCCCGCGTGACTCCTTCTGTTTCCCATTTTAGAAAGTTAAAAAATACAAGGAGGGGAGGATTTCTGGCCCCCCGCTCCCGTCCCCTCTAGTCGCCTTCTACAACACACAAAGAATGCGTGGGAAGTATTCTTTCACCCCTATCCCCAGGGATAATATACATATATATGCATATATATATACATATACACACACACACGCACACATACACACACACACACATATACATATATATACATATGAAAAATGTAAGAAATAATATAGAAAACTGAAACTTCTAGCTTGAAATGAAATGAAAAAAGTGAATGTCACATAATGGTTCAACCTCTGGCTATGGAAAAGGGAAATGTATAATTTATTTATACAAACGTCAATAGTAGTTTTCATCAATTTAACCACTGTATCATACTGCCTGGTCCACTTCTCTTATCATGAAACAGGAATATTGGCTTATGATGTTTCTCAATTTTCTTCATTACACAAAGTACAACCATATCTTGGATACATGAGGGTAGGTAGTTGGTCATCCGCCATAATAAATCCTTGACAGACGAAAAATTTATCTGGACCTCAACTTTTCCAGTACATTTATGAAAAACACCTTTTTGCTTTCCATCTCTATCACTTTGAAAAAAAAAAAAAAAAGAATAAGCTTCAATGTCTAAGCTACATTTTTTCCAATTTCACTATTTTCTTGTCAGAGCACCATGTATGAACACTATCACTCCAGTAACACAACTATAAACATTTGCTTCCCCTTTAAAAAGTTCTGGGGAAGTCTGTCTCGATACACTGCGGGACACTCTACCACCTGGCGAGGTTTGTGTTGCAATGGTTCTTGATTCACAAACGTAGTAGCATCACTGCAGTAACCAACATCAAGATGGCCTGGAGGTCCACACAACATCAGCCTTGACGTGGAAGGTTCACATGGCTGGCCATCCTCCAGCAGGTCACCACACTGCGTCCATCCCCCGCTGGTCGACCCCCTCACCGTCCTGCCTGCTCTCCTCCTCCAGTTATTCTCTCTTAAGGATGAGCTTTGGCATTTGTCTGTCGTCTTCTTGGTTATGGCAGTGTGGCCTTGTGTCTGTGTAATGAGCTTTGGCATTTGTCTGTCGTCTTCTTGGTTATGGCAGTGTGGCCTTGTGTCTGTGTAGGGGTTAATATCCTGCAACCTGTCCTAAATGATCACTTAGAGGTAATTTTACAGAGATGTGTCTTCAGTCGTCAATTTGGCTCAGTTCTGTGGTGTGAGTTCATCAGCAACTTGAAGGTCTACAGTCTTCCATCTTCGACACACGTCTCCATCTTGACGCCCTTCTTGGGCAGCGAAAAACACACAGGGGTTTCAGCAGATTCTCACTGTAGGCCAGAATTATTCAGGGTCTCGCTACAGCCTTTTACTTTCCGTAGGTGGACGGCAACGTCTGTGGGGGAGTGCCCCCGGGCAGGGCGCTGCCTCCGACGAAAACCCGCACTTACGTACCAATTTACTGGCAGGAAGGGTGCGACACAGGCCCTCCATGCATTTTGGCCAACGTACCATTAATACTGCCCAATATCTTCTAGTTGAACGTTCAAGAAGTAAAGTACAGCCACAATTCGTATCTGGAATAACCTTCACCCTCTTCCAAACAGCACTGGACTGGTACTGACATATATATATATATATATATATATATATATATATATATATATATATATATATATATATATATATAAAAAGGGGGTGACTGTATTGTTGACTGGTTGGTAAGGTTATTTAATGTATGTATGACTCATGGTGAGGTGCCTGAGGATTGGCGGAATGCGTGCATAGTGCCATTGTACAAAGGCAAAGGGGATAAGAGTGAGTGCTCAAATTACAGAGGTATAAGTTTGTTGAGTATTCCTGGTAAATTATATGGGAGGGTATTGATTGAGAGGGTGAAGGCATGTACAGAGCATCAGATTGGGGAAGAGCAGTGTGGTTTCAGAAGTGGTAGAGGATGTGTGGATCAGGTGTTTGCTTCGAAGAATGTATGTGAGAAATACTTAGAAAAGCAAATGGATTTGTATGTAGCATTTATGGATCTGGAGAAGGCATATGATAGAGTTGATAGAGATGCTCTGTGAAAGGTATTAAGAATATATGGTGTGGGAGGAAAGTTGTTAGAAGCAGTGAAAAGTTTTTATCGAGGATGTAAGGCATGTGTACGTGTAGGAAGAGAGGAAAGTGATTGGTTCTCAGTGAATGTAGGTTTGCGGCAGGGGAGTGTGATGTCTCCATGGTTGTTTAATTTGTTTATGGATGGGGTTGTTAGGGAGGTAAATGCAAGAGTTTTGGAAAGAGGGGCAAGTATGAAGTCTGTTAGGGATGAGAGAGCTTGGGAAGTGAGTCAGTTGTTGTTCACTGATGATACAGCGCTGGTGGCTGATTCATGTGAGAAACTGCAGAAGCTGGTGACTGAGTTTGGAAAAGTGTGTGGAAGAAGAAAGTTAAGAGTAAATGTGAATAAGAGCAAGGTTATTAGGTACAGTAGGGTTGAGGGTCAAGTCAATTGGGAGGTGAGTTTGAATGGAGAAAAACTGGAGGAAGTGAAGTGTTTTAGATATCTGGGAGTGGATCTGGCAGCGGATGGAACCATGGAAGCGGAAGTGGATCATAGGGTGGGGGAGGGGGCGAAAATCCTGGGGGCCTTGAAGAAGGTGTGGAAGTCGAGAACATTATCTCGGAAAGCAAAAATGGGTATGTTTGAAGGAATAGTGGTTCCAACAATGTTGTATGGTTGCGAGGCGTGGGCTATGGATAGAGTTGTGCGCAGGAGGATGGATGTGCTGGAAATGAGATGTTTGAGGACAATGTGTGGTGTGAGGTGGTTTGATCGAGTGAGTAACGTAAGGGTAAGAGAGATGTGTGGAAATAAAAAGAGCGTGGTTGAGAGAGCAGAAGAGGGTGTTTTGAAGTGGTTTGGGCACATGGAGAGGATGAGTGAGGAAAGATTGACCAAGAGGATATATGTGTCGGAGGTGGAGGGAACAAGGAGAAGAGGGAGACCAAATTGGAGGTGGAAAGATGGAGTGAAAAAGATTTTGTATGATCGGGGCCTGAACATGCAGGAGGGTGAAAGGAGGGCAAGGAATAGAGTGAATTGGAGCGATGTGGTATACCGGGGTTGACGTGCTGTCAGTGGATTGAAGCAGGGCATGTGAAGCGTCTGGGGTAAACCATGGAAAGCTGTGTAGGTATGTATATTTGCGTGTGTGGACGTATGTATATACATGTGTATGGGGGGGGGGCCATGTCTTTCGTCTGTTTCCTTGCGCTACCTCGCAAACGCGGGAGACAGCGACAAAGTATAAAAAAAAAAAAAAAAAAAAAAAAATATATATATATATATCTTTTTCTTTCAAACTATTCGCCATTTCCCGCATTAGCGAGGTAGCGTTAAGAACAGAGTACTGGGCCTTTGAGGGAATACCCTCACCTGGCCCAATTCTCTGTTCCTTCTTTTGGAAAAATAAAAAAAAACCGAGAGGGGAGGATTTCCAGCCCCCCGCTCCCTCCCCTTTTAGTCACCTTCTACGACACGCAGGGAATACGTGGGAAGTATTCTTAATCCCCTATCCCCAGGGATATATATATATATATATATATATATATATATATATATATATATATATATATTTATTTATTTTTTATTTTATTTTGCTTTGTCGCTATCTCCCTCATTAGCGAGGTAGCACAAGGAAACAGATGAAAGAATGGCCCAACCCGCCCACATACACATGTATATACATACACGTCCACCCACGCAAATATACATAACTATACATCTCAATGTACACATATATACACACACAGACATATACATATATACACATGTACATAATTCATACTGTCTGCCTTTATTTGTTCCCATCGCCACCTCGCCACACATGAAATAACAACCCCCTCCCCCTCATGTGTGCGAGGTAGCGCTAGGAAAAGACACCAAAGGCCCCATTCGTTCACACTCAGTCTCTAGCTGTCATGTAATAATGCACCGAAACCACAGCTCCCTTTCCACATCCAGGCCCTACAGAACTTTCCATGGTTTACCCAAGATGCTTCACATGCCCTGGTTCAATCCATTGACAGCACGTCGACCCTGGTATACCACATCATTCCAATTCACTCTATTCCTTGCACGCCTTTCACCCTCCTGCATGTTAAGGCCCCGATCACTCAAAATCTTTTTCACTCCATCTTTCCACCTCCAATTTGGTCTCCCACTTCTCCTCGTTCCCTCCACCTCTGAAACATATATCCTCTTGGTCAATCTTTCCTCACTCATTCTCTCCATGTGCCCAAACCATTTCAAAACACCCTCTTCTGCTCTCTCAACCACACTCTTTTCATTTCCACACATCTCTCTTACCCTTACATTACATACTCGATCAAACCACCCCACACCACATATTGTCCTCAAACATCTCATTTCCGGCACATCTACCCTCCGGCGCACAACTCTATCCATAGCCCACGCCTCGCAACCATACAACATTGTTGGAACCACTATTCCTTCAAACATACCCATTTTTGCTTTCCGAGATAATGTTCTCGATTTCCAAACATTCTTCAAGGCTCCCAGAATTTTCGCCCCCTCCCCCCAACCCTATGATTCACTTCTGCTTTCATGGTTCCATCCGCTGCCAGATCCACTCCCAGATATCTAAAACACTTTACTATATATATATATATATATATATATATATATATATATATATATATATATTGGCGGAATGCGTGCATAGTGCCATTGTACAAAGGCAAAGGGGATAAGAGTGAGTGCTCAAATTACAGAGGTATAAGTTTGTTGAGTATTCCTGGTAAATTATATGGGAGGGTATTGATTGAGAGGGTGAAGGCATGTACAGAGCATCAGATTGGGGAAGAGCAGTGTGGTTTCAGAAGTGGTAGAGGATGTGTGGATCAGGTGTTTGCTTTGAAGAATGTATGTGAGAAATACTTAGAAAAGCAAATGGATTTGTATGTAGCATTTATGGATCTGGAGAAGGCATATGATAGAGTTGATAGAGATGCTCTGTGGAAGGTATTAAGAATATATGGTGTGGGAGGAAAGTTGTTAGAAGCAGTGAAAAGTTTTTATCGAGGATGTAAGGCATGTGTACGTGTAGGAAGAGAGGAAAGTGATTGGTTCTCAGTGAATGTAGGATTGCAGCAGGGGTGTGTGATGTCTCCATGGTTGTTTAATTTGTTTATGGATGGGGTTGTTAGGGAGGTGAATGCAAGAGTTTTGGAAAGAGGGGCAAGTATGAAGTCTGTTGGGGATGAGAGAGCTTGGGAAGTGAGTCAGTTGTTGTTCGCTGATGATACAGCGCTGGTGGCTGATTCATGCGAGAAACTGCAGAAGCTGGTGACTGAGTTTGGTAAAGTGTGTGAAAGAAGAAAGTTAAGAGTAAATGTGAATAAGAGCAAGGTTATTAGGTACAGTAGGGTTGAGGGTCAAGTCAATTGGGAGGTGAGTTTGAATGGAGAAAAACTGGAGGAAGTAAAGAGTTTTAGATATCTGGGAGTGGATCTGGCAGCGGATGGAACCATGGAAGCGGAAGTGGATCATAGGATGGGGGAGGGGGCGAAAATTCTGGGAGCCTTGAAGAATGTGTGGAAGTCGAGAACATTATCTCGGAAAGCAAAAATGGGTATGTTTGAAGGAATAGTGGTTCCAACAAAGTTGTATGGTTGCGAGGCGTGGGCTATGGATAGAGTGGTGCGCAGGAGGATGGATGTGCTGGAAATGAGATGTTTGAGGACAATGTGTGGTGTGAGGTGGTTTGATCGAGTAAGTAACGTAAGGGTAAGAAAGATGTGTGGAAATAAAAAGAGCGTGGTTGAGAGAGCAGAAGAGGGTGTTTTGAAATGGTTTGGGCACATGGAGAGAATGAGTGAGGAAAGATTGACCAAGAGGATATATGTGTCGGAGGTGGAGGGAACAAGGAGAAGAGGGAGACCAAATTGGAGGTGGAAAGATGGAGTGAGAGAGATTTTGTGTGATTGGGGCCTGAACATGCAGGAGGGTGAAAGGAGGGCAAGGAATAGAGTGAATTGGAGCGATGTGGTATACTGGGGTTGACGTGCTGTCAGTGGATTGAATCAGGGCATGTGAAGCGTCTGGGGTAAACCATGGAAAGCTGTGTAGGTATGTATATTTGCGTGTGTGGACATATGTATATACATGTGTATGGGGGTGGGTTGGGCCATTTTCTTTCGTCTGTTTCCTTGCGCTACCTCGCAGACGCGGGAGACAGCGACAAAGCAAAAAAAAAAAAGAAAAAAAAAAAAAAAAAAAAAAAAAATATATATATATATATATATATATATATATATATATATATATATATATATATATATACATATATAGGGGAGAAAGAATACTTCCCACGTATTCCCTGCGTGTCGTAGAAGGCGACTAAAAGGGGAGGGAGCGGGGGGCTGGAAATCCTCCCCTCTCGTTTTTTTTTTTTTTTTTTAATTTTCCAAAAGAAGGAACAGAGAATTCGGCCAGTTATTTATTTATAATAAATTTTGCTTTGTCGCTGTCTCCCGCATTAGCGAGGTAGCGCAAGGAAACAGACGAAAGAGTGGCCCAACCTACCCACATACACATATATATACATACACGTCAACACGCAAATATACATACCTATACATCTCAATGTATACATATATATACACATACAGACATATACATATATACACATGTACATAATTCATACCGTCTGCCTTTATTCATTCCCACCGCCACCTCGCCACACATGGAATAACAACCCCCTCCCCCCTCATGTGTGCAAGGTAGCACATGGAAAAGACAACAAAGGCCCCATTCATTCACACTAAGTCTCTAGCTGTCATGTAATAATGCACCGAAACCACAGCTCCCTTTCCACACCCCGGTATACCACATCGTTCCAATTCACTCTATTCCTTGCATGCCTTTCACTCTCCTGCATGTTCAGGCCCCAATCACTCAAAATCTTTTTCACTCCATCTTTCCACCTCCAATTTGGTCTCCCACTTCTCGTTCCCTCCACCTCTGACACATATATCCTCTTGGTCAATCTTTCCTCACTTATTCTCTCCATGTGACCAAACCATTCAAAACACCCTCTTCTGCTCTCTCAACCACACCATTTTTATTACCACACATCTCTCTTACCCTTACATTACTTACTCGATCAAACCACCTCACACCACATATTGTCCTCAAACATCTCATTTCCAGCACATCCACCCTCCTGCGCACAGCTCTATCCATAGCCCACGCCTCACAACCATACAACATTGTTGGAACCACTATTCCTTCAAACATACCCATTTTTGCTTTCCGAGATAATGTTCTCGACTTCCACACATTCTTCAAGGCTCCAAGAATTTTCGCCCCCTCCCCCACCCTGTAACTCACTTCCGCTTCCATGGTTCCATCCGCTGCCAGATCCACTCCCAGATATCTAAAACACTTCACTTCCTCCAGTTTTTCTCCATTCAAACTGACCTCCCAATTGACGTGACCCTCAACCCTACTGTACCTAATAACCTTGCTCTTATTCACATTTACTCTCAACTTTCTTCTTTCACACACTTTACCAAACTCAGTCACCAGCTTCTGCAGTTTCTCACATGAATCAGCCACCAGCGCTGTATCATCAGTGAACAACAACTGACTCACTTCCCAAGCTCTCTCGTCCACAACAGACTGCATACTTGCCCCTCTTTCCAAAACTCTTGCATTCACATCCCTAACAACCCCATCCATAAACAAATTAAACAACCATGGAGACATCACACACCCCTGCCACAAACCTACATTCACTGAGAACCAATCACTTTCTCTCTTCATACACGTACACATGCCTTACATCCTCGATAAAAACTCTTCACTGCTTCCAACAACATGCCTCCCACACCATATATTCTTAGTACCTTCCACAGAGCATCTCTATCAACTCTATCATATGCCTTCTCCAGATCCATAAATGCTACATACAAATCCATTTGCTTTTCTAAGTATTTCTCACATACATTCTTCAAAGCAAACACCTGATCCACACATCCTCTACCACTTCTGAAACCACACTGCTCTTCTCCAATCTGATGCTCTGTACATGCCTTCACCCTCTCAATCAATACCCTCCCATATAATTTACCAGGAATACTCACCAAACTTATGCCCCTGTAATTTGAGCACTCACTCTTATCCCCTTTGCCTTTGTACAATGGCACTATGCAAGCATTCCCCCAATCCTCAGGCACCTCACCATGAATCATTTTTTTTTTTCTTTGCTTTGTCGCTGTCTCCCGCATTTGCGAGGTAGCGCAAGGAAACAGACGAAAGAAATGGCCCAACCCACCCCCATACACATGTATATACATACGTCCACACACGCAAATATACATACCTACACAGCTTTCCATGGTTTACCCCAGACGCTTCACATGCCTTGATTCAATCCACTGACAGCACGTCAACCCCGGTATACCACATCGATCCAATTCACTCTATTCCTTGCCCTCCTTTCACCCTCCTGCATGTTCAGGCCCCGATCACACACAATCTTTTTCACTCCATCTTTCCACCTCCAATTTGGTCTCCCGCTTCTCCTCGTTCCCTCCACCTCCGACACATATATCCTCTTGGTCAATCTTTCCTCACTCATTCTCTCCATGTGCCCAAACCATTTCAAAACACCCTCTTCTGCTCTCTCAACCACGCTCTTTTTATTTCCACACATCTCTCTTACCCTTACGTTACTTACTCGATCAAACCACCTCACACCACACAGTGTCCTCAAACATCTCATTTCCAGCACATCCATCCTCCTGCGCACAACTCTATCCATAGCCCACGCCTCGCAACCATACAACATTGTTGGAACCACTATTCCTTCAAACATACCCATTTTTGCTTTCCGAGATAATGTTCTCGACTTCCACACATTCTTCAAGGCTCCCAGGATTTTCGCCCCCTCCCCCACCCTATGATCCACTTCCGCTTCCATGGTCCCATCCGCTGCCAGATCCACTCCCAGATATCTAAAACACTTTACTTCCTCCAGTTTTTCTCCATTCAAACTTACCTCCCAACTGACGTGACCCTCAACCCTACTGTACCTAATAACCTTGCTCTTATTCACATTTACTCTTAACTTTCTTCTTTCACACACTTTACCAAACTCAGTCACGAGCTTCTGCAGTTTCTCACATGAATCAGCCACCAGCGCTGTATCATCAGCGAACAACAACTGACTCACTTCCCAAGCTCTCTCATCCACAACAGACTTCATACTTGCCCCTTTCCAAAACTCTTGCATTCACCTCCCTAACAACCCCATCCATAAACAAATTAAACAACCATGGAGACATCACACACCCCTGCCGCAATCCTACATTCACTGAGAACCAATCACTTTCCTCTCTTCCTACACGTACACATGCCTTACATCCTCGATAAAAACTTTTCACTGCTTCTAACAACTTGCCTCCCACACCATATATTCTTAATACCTTCCACAGAGCATCTCTATCAACTCTATCACATGCCTTCTCCAGATCCATAAATGCTACATACAAATCCATTTGCTTTTCTAAGTATTTCTCTCATACATTCTTCAAAGCAAACACCTGATCCACACATCCTTTACCACTTCTGAAACCACACTGCTCTTCCCCAATCTGATGCTCTGTACATGCCTTCACCCTCTCAATCAATACCCTCCCATATAATTTACCAGGAATACTAAACAAACTTATACTTCTGGAATTTGAGCACTCACTCTTATCCCCTTTGCCTTTGTACAATGGCACTATGCACGCATTCCGCCAATCCTCAGGCATCTCACCATGAGTCATACATACATTAAATAACCTTACCAACCAGTCAATAATACAGTCACCCCCTTTTTTAATAAATTCCACTGCAATAACATCCAAACCTGCTGCCTTGCCGGCTTTCATCTTCCGCAAAGCTTTTACTACCTCTTCTCTGTTTACCAAATCATTTTCCCTAACCCTCTCACTTTGCACACCACTTCAACCAAAACACCCTATATCTGCCACTCTATCATCAAACACATTCAACAAACCTTCAAAATACTCACTCCAACTCCGTCTCACATCACCACTACTTGTTATCACCTCCCCATTTGCACCCTTCACTGAAGTTCCCATTTGCTCCCTTGTCTTACGCACTTTGTTTACCTCCTTCCAGAACATCTTTTTATTCTCCCTAAAATTTAATGATACTCTCTCACCCCAACTCTCATTTGCCCTCTTTTTCACCTCTTGCACCTTTCTCTTGACCTCCTGTCTCTTTCTTTTATACATCTCCCACTCAATTGCATTTTTTCCCTGCAAAAATCGTCCAAATGCCTCTCTCTTCTCTTTCACTAATAATCTTACTTCTTCATCCCACCACTCACTACCCTTTCTAATCAACCCACCTCCCACTCTTCTCATGCCACAAGCATCTTTTGCGCAATCCATCACTGATTCCCTAAACACATCCCATTCCTCCCCCACTCCCCTTACTTCCATTGTTTTCACCTTTTTCCATTCTGTACTCAGTCTCTCCTAGTACTTCCTCACACAAGTCTCCTTCCCAAGCTCACTTACTCTCACCACCCTCTTCACCCCAACATTCACTCTTCTTTTCTGAAAACCCATACAAATCTTCACCTTAGCCTCCACAAGATAATGATCAGACATCCCTCCAGTTGCACCTCTCAGCACATTAACATCCAAAATATACATTAAATAACCTTACCAACCAGTCAACAATAGAGTCACCCCCTTTTTTAATAAATTCCACTGCAATACCATCCAAACCTGCTGCCTTGCTGGCTTTCATCTTCCGCAAAGCTTTTACTACCTCTTCTCTGTTTACCAAATAATTTTCCCTAACCCTCTCACTTTGCACACCACGTCGACCAAAACACCCTATATCTGCCACTCTATCATCAAACACATTCAGCAAACCTTCAAAATATTCACTCCATCTCCTTCTCACATCATCACTACTTGTTATCACCTCCCCATTAGCCCCCTTCACTGAAGTTTCCATTTGCTCCCTTGTCTTAAGCACTTTAATTACCTTCTTCCAAAACATCTTTTTATTCTCCCTAAATAATTATATATATAATCATATAGTTATATTTATTTATTAATTTATTTTGCTTTGTCACTGTCTCCCGCGTTAGCGAGGTAGTGCCCGAAAACAGACGAAAGAATGGCCCAACCCACCCACATACACATGTATCTACATACACATCCACACACGCACATATATATACCTATACATCTCAACGTATACCTGTATATACACACACAGATGTATGCATATATACACATGTACATAATTCATACTGTCTGCCCTTATTTATTCCCGCCGTCACCCCGCCACACACGAAGTGATAACCCCCTCCCCTCACAGGTGTGCGAGGTAGCGTTAAGAAAAGACAACAAAGGCCACATTCGTTCACACTAAGTCTCTAGCTGTCATGTATAATGCACTGAAACCACAGCTCCCTTCGCACATCCAGGCCCCACAGGACTTTCCATGGTTTACCCCAGATGCTTCACATGCCCTGGTTCCATCCACTGACAGCATGTCGATCCCGGTATACCACATTGTTCCAATTCACTCTATCCCTTGCACGCCTTTCACCCTCCTGCATGTTCAGGCCCCGATCGCTCAAAATCTTTTTCACTCTAACTTTCCACCTCCAATTTGGTCTCCCACTTCTCATTCCCTCCACCTCTGACACATATATCCTCTCTGTCAATCTTTCCTCACTCATTCTATCCATGTGACCAAACCATTTCAAAACACCCTCTTCTGCACTCTCAACCACACTCTTTCTTTGACCACACATCTCTCTTACCCCTTCATTACTTACTCGATCACCCCACCTCACACCACATATTGTCCTCAAACATCTCATTTCCAGCACATCCACCCTCCTCCACACAACTCTGTCTATAGTCCATGCCTCGCAACCATATAACATTGTTGGAACCACTACTCCTTCAAACATACCCATTTTCGCTTTTCAAGATAACATTCTCGACTTCCACACATTTTTCAACGCTCCCAGAACTTTCGCCCCCTCCCCCACCCTATGATTCACTTCCACTTACATGGTTCCATCCGCTGCCAAATCTACTCCCAGATATCTAAAGCACGTCACTTCCTCCAGTTTTTCTCCATTCAAACTTACCTCCCAACTGACTTGTCCCTCAACCCTACTGTACCTAATACCCTTGCTCTTATTCACATTTACTCTCAGCTTTCTTCTTTCACACACTTTATCAAACTCAGTCACCAGCTTCTGCAGTTTCTCACCTGAATCAGCCACCAGTACTGTATCATCAGCAAACAACAACTGATTCACTCAAGTTTGTTGAAAATACCTAGTAAGTTGTATGAAAGATTGGTGGCTGAGAAGGTGGTAGCAAGCACAGAGCATCAGACTGGGGAGAAACAAAGTGGATTCAAAAATGGTAGAAGGTGTATGAAGCAGGTGTTTGAAGAATCTGTGAGACAAAAACCAAAGAAAGGGGAGGATTTACATATGGAATTTATGCATCTGGCAAAGGTGTACGATTGGGTCAATACAGATACTTTGTGGAAGGTGTTAGATATATATGGTGTGGGAATAAAGCTACTATAAGCAGTGTGGATTTTTCATCAAAAATGAGTAGGGTGAGAGGAAGATGAGTGGTACAAGGTGAAGGGGAGCCTGTGTTAAGGCTGTGTGATGTTACTAAGATTGTTTAACCTGCTTAAGGATGGGGTGCCACATTACCAAACTCTGCATGGTTGAGGTTACACTGTGAGTGAAAAGTCATCTTTGGAAAGACTGTATCATCATTAGCTAATGAAATAGAGTACAGTCTTTTCACATAATTTCTCACATCAGAGAGTCCAATCGGTCCGTGCTACTTAGTGTAGCGCAGGCTTGGGCTGATGGGAGAGGTGGTCCTGGATAACATCAGGACCCTTTCAAAAAGGGTGTTAGGGTTTTATGGAGAGGGCCAGGTTTGTGGTCATTTTGGGAGGCTCCTAGGAGGTAAGTCTGTTGCTATTTGCTCATGGCACAGTGCTGGTTGCAGACTCAAATGAGAAACTGCAGATGATGGTGTATGAGGTTGCGAGAAAGTGTGAAAGGAAGAAGCTAAGAGTTAATGTTAGAAATAGTAAGGTAATGAGGTCTAGCACAAGGAGGGGAACCTGTTGCTATTTGCACATGGCACAGCTCTGGTGGCAGACTTAATTGAAAAACTGTAGAAGCTGTTGTCTGAGGTTGGGAGTGTGTCAAATGAGGAAGCTGAAAGTTAATGTTTAGCATACAAGAAAGACAGTTAAATCTGAAAGCGAGTCTGAATGGAGTAAACATGAATTTCTCTTATTCAATAAATGGAGGCTCCAGTAATGGACAAAAGTCCCCATCAAGGATGGGACTTAATTAGAATACTGAGAGGATATAAAAGGGAACAAGAAGAGACTAGGGAAAAAGCTTAAAAATTCTGGAAGAAGCAAAAAACCTGTCTTTTATTGGGAAAGACATGAGAGGGTCCAGAGTCTCAGAGCTTTGAGATGTACATAAAAAAAAAAGTTATCAAAATGACCCACCCCTAAGCTGCCAACAGTCACACGGTAATCATGGGATGCAGCAGCTTGCATGGAAATGGGAATGTATATGGAGCTTGGAACTCTGGGAGATGAAGTGAACCATACAGTGGGTGTTGGGGTAAAGGTCCTGGGCACATTGGGGAGCATGTGGAAAGAGAGGTCATAGTCAGTGATGGCTAAAATGAGTATGTTGATGGTACAGTAGTCATGATGATGCTGAATGGATGTGAGGTGTGGGACCTGTATAAAAAAGGTATACAATATAAGGTGGGAGGAGGGTTGATCAAGTGAAAAAAAAAAGTTAAGGAAGAGGTTTGATAGTAAGATGAATATGGCTGAGGAAGCTGACGAGGGTGTGTTAAAATGGTCTGGACATTTGGAGAGGATGAGTGAGAAGAGACAATAAGAGAACTTTGAATTATCAGGGTCTGAACATGCAGGAAAGTATGGCATATACATGGGATACAGCAAACAGGAGCAATGTAGTACACTGGCCACAGTGACATTGGTTCTGTTCTAGGACCATGACTCTTTTTGATGTACGTAAATGACTTATCAGAAGGTATGGACTCCTACTTGAGTATGTTTGATTATGCAAAAATCATGAGGGATGGAAAAGCACTGAGGATTGCGTCAGCTCACAAGAAAACCTTGAGAGACTCAAAATTGGTCTGAAACATGCATAGCTGGTGAGGTTCAACCAAAGTAAACATAAGGCAATGAGAGTGGGTCACAGAAAAAGATGGCCTTGGTAAGAATACCATCTAGTAGGAAATAAGCTGCAGGAATATGAGAGTGAGTCTTAAAAGCTGCCATAATCTCTAATCTGTCACCAGAGTCCTTAGAGAATGGTTAAGGGGACCAACTGCCTGCAAGCAAATGTTAGAACTGTATTCATATTCATATATAGGGAAATGTTCACCACATTCTTTTAATCCTACATACAGTTAAAACTAAAATATGCTTCTCAAATCGGATAATCACAGTTATCAAAAACACAAAGAGCTAGTAAACAAGGTTCAGAGGAGAAAAACAATGATGGTAACAGGAATAAGAGAGCTAAGTTACAAAGAAAGGCAAGAAGCCTTAAATTTGCTCAGCTTGGAAGAGAGGGGAGTGAGGGATGATCTAATCATAATCTCTTACTTTTTGAAACATTGATAACACAGACTGTGAACAATTCTTCCAGAGACTTTGGGGTAAAGCAACTAGCTACTTGTTCAGAAAAAGGGGAAGAAGAACTTTTACAGCATAAGAATGGTGGGTGAATGGGATAAAATAAAGAGTTGGTAAATGTGGACACCAAACAGAATTTAAAAAACTGCATAATAGAAGATGATGTTAAAGATTTGGAGCCCTATGAGTGCAAAACTCCCTCCCCATACACATAAAAATTAGCAATTACAAGCATGTAATTACAGGGGGCAACATGCTGTTGATGGGCTGGAAACTATGGAAAGGTATGCGGGATTTGGCTGTGAAAAGGGAAGCTCTGGTTTCAGTGAATTATCCATGAAGGGTAAAGAGTGAATGTTAGCAAATGAGGCAGTTTTTTGTCTGTTATTGGTGCTACCTCACTAACAAAGGAGACAGCATATAAGTTTTTTTTTTTTTTTTTTATACTTTGTCGCTGTCTCCCGCGTTTGCGAGGTAGCGCAAGGAAACAGACGAAAGAAATGGCCCAACCCCCCCCCATACACATGTACATACACACGTCCACACACGCAAATATACATACCTACACAGCTTTCCATGGTTTACCCCAGACGCTTCACATGCCTTGATTCAATCCACTGACAGCACGTCAACCCCTGTATACCACATCGCTCCAATTCACTCTATTCCTTGCCCTCCTTTCACCCTCCTGCATGTTCAGGCCCCGATCACACAAAATCTTTTTCACTCCATCTTTCCACCTCCAATTTGGTCTCCCTCTTCTCCTCGTTCCCTCCACCTCTGACACATATATCCTCTTGGTCAATCTTTCCTCACTCATTCTCTCCATGTGCCCAAACCATTTCAAAACACCCTCTTCTGCTCTCTCAACCACGCTCTTTTTATTTCCACACATCTCTCTTACCCTTACGTTACTTACTCGATCAAACCACCTCACACCACACATTGTCCTCAAACATCTCATTTCCAGCACATCCATCCTCCTGCGCACAACTCTATCCATAGCCCACGCCTCGCAACCATACAACATTGTTGGAACCACTATTCCTTCAAACATACCCATTTTTGCTTTCCGAGATAATGTTCTCGACTTCCACACATTTTTCAAGGCTCCCAAAATTTTCGCCCCCTCCCCCACCCTATGATCCACTTCCACTTCCATGGTTCCATCCGCTGACAGATCCACTCCCAGATATCTAAAACACTTCACTTCCTCCAGTTTTTCTCCATTCAAACTCACCTCCCAATTGACTTGACCCTCAACCCTACTGTACCTAATAACCTTGCTCTTATTCACATTTACTCTTAACTTTCTTCTTCCACACACTTTACCAAACTCAGTCACCAGCTTCTGCAGTTTCTCACATGAATCAGCCACCAGCGCTGTATCATCAGCGAACAACAACTGACTCACTTCCCAAGCTCTCTCATCCCCAACAGACTTCATACTTGCCCCTCTTTCCAGGACTCTTGCATTTACCTCCCTAACAACCCCATCCATAAACAAATTAAACAACCATGGAGACATCACACACCCCTGTCGCAAACCTACATTCACTGAGAACCAATCACTTTCCTCTCTTCCTACACGTACACATGCCTTACATCCTCGATAAAAACTTTTCACTGCTTCTAACAACTTGCCTCCCACACCATATATTCTTAATACCTTCCACAGAGCATCTCTATCAACTCTATCATATGCCTTCTCCAGATCCATAAATGCTACATACAAATCCATTTGCTTTTCTAAGTATTTCTCACATACATTCTTCAAAGCAAACACCTGATCCACACATCCTCTACCACTTCTGAAACCGCACTGCTCTTCCCCAATCTGATGCTCTGTACATGCCTTCACCCTCTCAATCAATACCCTCCCATATAATTTACCAGGAATACTCAACAAACTTATACCTCTGTAATTTGAGCACTCACTCTTATCCCCTTTGCCTTTGTACAATGGCACTATGCACGCATTCCGCCAATCCTCAGGCACCTCACCATGAGTCATACATACATTAAATAACCTTACCAACCAGTCAACAATACAGTCACCCCCTTTTTTAATAAATTCCACTGCAATACCATCCAAACCTGCTGCCTTGCCGGCTTTCATCTTCCGCAAAGCTTTTACTACCTCTTCTCTGTTTACCAAATCATTTTCCCTAACCCTCTCACTTTGCACACCACCTCGACCAAAACACCCTATATCTGCCACTCTGTCATCAGCATATAAGTATGAAAATATAAGTCTATATCATGAATGCCACTTTCAATATTTACTGGATGGTGGCATGTGGATTATCTTTACACAGTCTGGTCTGTACCACCATATGTTGCAGACCTACCAGCATTAATTCCAAAATATTTCATAAAGAATGCTTAGTGCTAGTGGAATTACCACGAAAATGAGGCATATATCACTTTACTGCTATAAGAATTTGGGAACCTGGAAAACAAGTGGCAAAACAAGCAGCTTTGCACAACTGATGTCTTAAGAATACAAACATAATGATGAGGGAAAAAAATCCTTTAATTTCTGCTACTTTGTGCTTCAGTAACACTACTGCTATCTCTAAACATCTAAGATATACCCGAGATTTGTACCAACAAGAGTAAAGCACTAAAAGAAGACAAAGAAGCAAAAAAACTTACTTGTGTTTTAAGAACTGCTGAATTTGCTGCTAATTCAGCATACTGCTCTCGAGTAGCTCTCTCTTTTTCACTACTTGCTGCCGCTGCCATTTGTGCTTCACCTGAATGAAACATAAAATTCATGTTACAATAAGTCCAACATCTTTAATTGCATTTAAAACACTATCACAAATAAAATTGCCTTTCAGTATTGTTCTGTGATAAGCTATATAGGGTTTCCATGGGACACCCATGTTGCCTGCACAAAAGTATAGTTATATGAACTGAGAAAATAAAGGAGAAAAACAATACTTGGAAAATATCAAAAACATTCTAATTCAGTCCTTAGGCTAAATTCAGTGTCAAACTGTTTCATGTGGGGCATAACTTATGCAAAATCAAAACTAGATTTATGGGTCTTTTGCCATTCAAATCTTTAAGTGATGGGAAAAACAGTACAAAGCATACAGTTTAATGTATTCAACCAATTCTCATTGTTAAGTTCAAGTTCCATCTTACTAAACTTGAGTGTGACTCCAGACGATGGATAGATGGATGAGGGATGAAAGCAGAGATGATGGATAGATGACCAGATGACATTTGGATGATGAATGGATGGATAAATGAAATATGACAATGATGGACAAATTGATCCTTTGGTGTCTGTTATGCCATGTAGGTGACACTAAAAGGACAAGTGATCAGTTATGTAAAAGAACCTGAAAACTCATTTCTTACAAGTAGCTCCCACAAATCTGTATGATTTCTATTTTCTAACAGATATTGCTATCACACATAATGAAGTATAGCAAAAATGAAATCATGTGTGCTTACATATCTGCATAGATAAGCCACACATTTCTGTATTGCATTTCAATCAATTCCTCAAAAAGGTTAGGAAAAAAAGCATCTTGACTACATTTTTCAGTCAACTGCATGGCAGCATGATCCACACTTAGACAGTGACCATTTTCAGAGAGGTAAGGATATGCAAGAACTGGCAAAGCCTAAGACAGTCACAGCATAATAAATATTATCATTAATATGGAAACAATTGAGACTACATCTTATGATCCACAACGTTATTCAGCAAGGTGTAAGTTTAACTATTACATTTCTGGTGTGCATAAAGTAAATCCTTTTATTAATAATAATAAACTTTCTTTGGTAGAGGGACACCTTTCTTGGTATTGTCACTCCTTAATCTTTTTAGAACAGAGCCAGGGTAAAACAGATATTATCCATGGAGGACAACATATAAAACATGAGTACTTTGAGCTATATAAACAACCCCAGCCATATCATAAAACACCTCCTAGACATCTTAACTTTAGCACAATGGTACAGCCTTTCAATCTTTGTATGCTGCTGATATTAAAACTAATGACACCACTGCAAAATTGTCCCTTTAATTCAGTGTTTATTGAACAGTGGGTACTGAATCCACTAGGGGATCATCACAAGATGATTTCCAGGGGGAGTCAAGGGCTGTCTGTGCAGTCAAGAAAAGACTATCTTTGTTCAAAAGTAAGATAAAATCCCAAGTGATTGTATGAGCAAAAAGGAAATAAAAATGGCCCAGATTCCACACTTTTATTCACCCCTGCAGCAGTCATTTGTGAGTAAAAATGAATCCCCATATCTCTTGCTTGTTTACACATGTAGGAATAATAGGAGGTTGTGGTGAGGAAAGGCCCACACCAACTGGTCATCAGGCAAATCCAGCTTAGAAACACTGCTCTAACTATATTCCCTTTGTTGAAAAATGAGTCACTGATATTATAGTCAACATCATTATTCATGTTCTTCTATATCTATATATTCATTTTGCTTTGTCGCTGTCTCCCGCATTAGTGAGGTAGCACAAGGAAACAGACAAAAGAATGGCCCAACCCACCCACATACACATGTATATACATACACGTCCACACACGCAAATACACATACCTACACACACAGACATATACAGACATAAACAGACATGTACATAATTCATAATGTCTGCCTTTATTCATTCCCATCGCCACCCCGCCACACATGAAATAACAACCCCCTCCCCCCTCATGTGTGCAAGGTAGTGCTAGAAAAAGACAACAAAGGCCCCATTTGTTCACACTCAGTCTCTAGCTGTCATGTATAATGCACTGAAACCACAGCTCCCTTTCCACATCCAGGCCCCACAGAACTTTCCATGGTTTACCCCAGATGCTTCACATGCCCTGGTTCAATCCATTGACAGCACGTCGACCACGGTATACCCCATCATTCCAATTCACTCTATTCCTTGCATGCCTTTCACCCTCTTGCATGTTTAGGCCCTGATCACTCAAAATCTTTTTCACTCCATCTTTCCACCTCCAATTTGGTTTCCCACTTCTCCTCGTTCCCTCTACCTCTGACACATATAGCCTCTTGGTCAATCTTTCCTCACTCATTCTCTCCATGTGACCAAACCATTTCAAAACACCCTCTTCTGCTCTCTCAACCACACTCTTCTTATTACCACACATCTCTCTTACCCTATTATTACTTACTCGATCAAACCACCTCACACCACATATTGTCCTTAAACATCTCATTTCCAGCACATCCACCCTCCTCTGCACAACTCTATCTACAGCCTACACCTCGCAACCATATAACACTGTTGGAACCACTATTCCTTCAAACATACCCATTTTTGCTTTCCGAGATAATGTTCTCGACTTCCACACATTCTTCAACGCTTCCAGAACTTTCGCCCCCTCCCCCACCCTATGATTCACTTCTGCTTCCATGGTCTTCTATTAAGTTCAAATATGATTGCTGGCAGTTTATGCCATCTGAACCTTGTCTGTTAACACTGCATAGTGAAGTGGGAACCCAGGTGTGTTGAATGTGCTGTATTCTTCCATAACAGATATCTCAGGGCAAATGAGCCTAATTGATCTTTCTGTGTGCAAGTTAAAGATTAACGTAATATCGGGTGTCTATATATGCCTCAAATGTAGATGAAAAAGTCAAGACCACAAGGGTCTTAATGATTACCTGTCTCTTGAGTGGAAATAGTATGAAAAAAGCAAACAGGGAACAGAGTAACCCTAGGAAACAGTACCACCCATATGGTTAGGTTCCTCCTGACCATGGAATATGGTAACCCAAGGTTACCACCCATCAGGGTACTATGTCAAACCATGAAGGTCAGGTCATAAACAGAACACTACTCATGAAAAATCTTATTGGCAGGGAAAAGCATTATTGCTACCAACTAGAACAAATATCAAAACTAATATCACATCTAAAAACCAAACTAGAACAAATATCAAAAATAATATCACATCTAAAAACATCAGAAGCTGGTGACTGAGTTTGGTAAAGTGTGTGAAAGAAGAAAGTTAAGAGTAAATGTGAATAAGAGCAAGGTTATTAGGTACAGTAGGGTTGAGGGTCAAGTCAATTGGGAGGTGAGTTTGAATGGAGAAAAACTGGAGGAAGTGAAGTGTTTTAGATATCTGGGAGTGGATCTAGCAGCGGATGGAACCATGGAAGCGGAAGTGGATCATAGAGTGGGGGAGGGGGCGAAAATTCTGGGAGCCTTGAAGAATGTGTGGAAGTCGAGAACATTATCTCGGAAAGCAAAAATGGGTATGTTTGAAGGAATAGTGGTTCCAACAATGTTGTATGGTTGCGAGGCGTGGGCTATGGATAGAGTTGTGCGCAGGAGGATGGATGTGCTGGAAATGAGATGTTTGAGGACAATGTGTGGTGTGAGGTGGTTTGATCGAGTAAGTAACGTAAGGGTAAGAGAGATGTGTGGAAATAAAAAAAACATGGTTGAGAGAGCAGAAGAGGGTGTTTTGAAATGGTTTGGGCACATGGAGAGAATGAGTGAGGAAAGATTGACCAAGAGGATATATGTGTCAGAGGTGGAGGGAACAAGGAGAGAGGGAGACCAAATTGGAGGTGGAAGGATGGAGTGAAGAAGATTTTGTGTGATCGGGGCCTGAACATGCAGGAGGGTGAAAGGAGGGCAAGGAATAGAGTGAATTGGAGCGATGTGGTATACCGGGGTTGACGTGCTGTCAGTGGATTGAATCAGGGCATGTGAAGCGTCTGGGGTAAACCATGGAAAGCTGTGTAGGTGTGTATATTTGCGTGTGTGGACGTATGTATATACATGTGTATGGGGGTGGGTTGGGCCATTTCTTTCGTCTGTTTCCTTGCGCTACCTCGCAAACGCGGGAGACAGCGACAAAGCAAAAAAAAAAAAAAAAATATTGTAGTATGTTCCTTTCAACAATAACTGAAACTAATGTTATCAGAGAAGGTGTCAACTGTAAACATAGTAACAGTTTGACATTTCTTATA
The DNA here is from genome assembly GCF_036320965.1 of Panulirus ornatus. Classification (NCBI taxonomy): domain Eukaryota; kingdom Metazoa; phylum Arthropoda; class Malacostraca; order Decapoda; family Palinuridae; genus Panulirus; species Panulirus ornatus. The sequence goes on along the minus strand of NC_092247.1, from coordinate 16,606,451 downwards.
ACCATAAGAAATGTTAAACTCACTATTCTGTTGCTAAGTTTCCTATACACTCACTCAATGTATCACATAAACAAACTATATAGCATAAGTAATGCCTAGAAATCAGTTCTAACTCTAACCTCGAGATACAAATACAGAAGAGCAACTCACCAAAGATACGTACAATGCAGATAAGGGGAAAGAGGATCATTAAAGGAGGTTCTAAGAGCAATCTAATGTTAAGGAAAAAAAAAAGAAGAATGGGATCTGTGGCAAATGAATTATGAAGAGAGACATTGTGGCAGAGGGTGAACAAACTTAGCAAATGAGAGTTGCAAAGTACAGCAATCAACATCTTAATTACTGTAAATTTCCCAAAAGCAACTCAACAATTTCTATGATAGCAAGGATTGTGATATGGAGTTCAATAGCTAGAAACCAGGTTACTGTGGTGAAAGTTGTTGAAATTTACAATGAAGGAGTGGGAACATGTGTACCTCTAGTCTTTAACAGAAAAAGGTTTTAGAAAACAGGACATATGATTTTTTTTTTTCCCCAAAAGAAGGAATGGAGAAGGGAGCCAGGTGAGGATATTCCCTTAAAGGCCCAGTCCTCTGTTCTTAACACTACCTCGCCAACACGGGAAATGGCGAATAGTTTGGAAGAAAAGAAGAAAGTCAAAGAGCAAGAGAGCTTTGAGATGTGCAGTGGCAGAGATACAGACATTACTCCAACAAGCAGTTTTTTTTCCAGTTATAGACAATGGTCCACTTCAAGGCCAGGCCATAATTGAAATTCAGAGATGTTAATGAAAGGGAAAAATTAGAGATAAGGGAAAGTATTTACAAATTTTGGAATAGAAAAAACTGTCTTTTAAAAAGTGCTAAGTCATAGTTATTGAGAAAGACAAGAGAAGGTGGAGAGCTCCAAAGTTTTAAAGTATTGGGAAAGCAAAAAGGTATCACAATGGCCCACCGTTGAGTGGCCAACAGTCACACAGTAATCATGTGATCCAGATGCTTTCCGAGCACTGCGCAGTATAGCTTGCGGTGGGACACACCTCTTTGAAACAAAAAGTGAGCCAACATAACATTGTACAGCTAGTGGGTCAAGTTACAAATTTAGCCTGGGAGAGTTTAGAAGTTGGATCGCTTTCGACTCAGCCCTGTCAAGTAACGATGTACAGCTAGAGCAAACCCAGATGCGACAACAATACTCTATACAATCGTTTGTATAAATGGAGCACATGTTCAGAAGAAAGAAATTTCAATATCTAAACAAGACTCCCAGTTTCTTAGAGGCAGACTTAGCTATTTCAATAATGTGGGATTTCCAAAACAGTGTCAATGTTACAGTGAGTTAAGAGGTGGAATTACAGACCCGTTGAAGGAAAGAGGAAAGTTGTGAGAGTTTTCAAAGAAAGACAGACAGAAAATGGGTACTGGAGGCATTAAACTTAAGATCTAATCTACCCCAATGAGATATTCTGTCCAAGTCTGACTTTATTGTGGAAGTTGTGTTGAAACAAGATGCATATTGAGTGGGAAAAGAAGGACTAAAATTGAAGGATGAGGAGAAATACAATATTGACTCATCAACATGTGAGTGCATTTGGTTATTTGCAGAAGAATGGAAATCAATAAAAAGAAAAAAATGTAGGAGATAAATCTTGAGGAACACCGCTGCTGATGGAGAAAGGGGAAGAGACTCATTCATCAACAACCACAGAGGTAGATCAGCCAGAGAGAAATTAGATATAAAGGAGCAAAGTGATGGAGGGAAGCCAAAGGAGGGCAGTTTAGAGATAAGACCCAGAAATGTGTTGTCATAAATTTGTCCAACATTATTCAGAAGGACAAAATTAGAAACCTAGAAAATCCCTTATGGAAGAATCATTCAGAAATCTTTAACTGATACCAAGCTCTATGCTATTCATTTAACAATAAGTGACATAAGAAAAGCAAGTTAACAGGAAATATGTACAGTGTAGTATAGTGGTGCAAGCCAACTTACTACAAAACAGATATTGCTAATGAGGAAAACTAACCATTTTGGCAAGAATAACTGGCCATAACACCTCTTTCTGTCCTCAAACAGTAAGGCTGTGGTACTTAACTTCCATCTTTCATCTTCCCTTCTTCATATAACCTTACTAATATTACGAGCCAGGTATACAAATACCTGAAGAGCTCCGATTAATTTCTTTATTATGTATTTTCTTTCCCTATTTTCCTTTCACCTAAGATGGCCAAGATTTAAGCATGCTTCGCTCAAGCCATATCAGTCACTATAATAATAAAAGCTGAAATATAAATATTATCATTTTTTTTTCCCTGGGGATAGGGGAGAAAGAATACTTCCCACGTATTCCCTGCGTGTCGTAGAAGGCGACTAAAAGGGAAGGGAGCGGGGGGCTGGAAATCCTCCCCTCTCGTTTTTTTTTTTTTTTTTCCAAAAGAAGGAACAGAAAAGAGGGCCAGGTGAGGATATTCCCTCAAAGGCCCAGTCCTCTGTTCTTAACGCTACCTCGCTATTGCGGGAAATTGCGAATAGTATAAAAAAAAAAAGAATCGTTAGTTTTATTATATTCAATGGCTGTTTCCCACATCAGCGAGGTAGTGCCAGGAAGAAGACGAAGAATGGCTCATCCACTCATATGCATATATATATATATATATATACATAAATGCCCATACATGCAATTATATATATATATATATATATATATATATATATATTTTTTTTTGCTTTGTCGCTGTCTCCCACGTTTGCGAGGTAGCGCAAGGAAACAGACGAAAGAAATGGCCCAACCCACCCCCATACACATGTATATACATACGTCCACACACGCAAATATACATACCTACACAGCTTTCCATGGTTTACCCCAGACGCTTCACATGCCCTGATTCAATCCACTGACAGCACGTCAACCCCGGTATACCACATCGCTCCAACTCACTCTATTCCTTGCCCTCCTTTCACCCTCCTGCATGTTCAGGCCCCGATCACACAAAATCTTTTTCACTCCATCTTTCCACCTCCAATTTGGTCTCCCTCTTCTCCTCGTTCCCTCCACCTCCGACACATATATCCTCTTGGTCAATCTTTCCTCACTCATTCTCTCCATGTGCCCAAACCATTTCAAAACACCCTCTTCTGCTCTCTCAACCACGCTCTTTTTATTTCCACACATCTCTCTTACCCTTACGTTACTTACTCGATCAAACCACCTCACACCACACATTGTCCTCAAACATCTCATTTCCAGCACATCCATCCTCCTGCGCACAACTCTATCCATAGCCCACGCCTCGCAACCATACAACATTGTTGGAACCACTATTCCTTCAAACATACCCATTTTTGCTTTCCGAGATAATGTTCTCGACTTCCACACATTCTTCAAGGCTCCCAGAATTTTCGCTCCCTCCCCCACCCTATGATCCACTTCCGCTTCCATGGTTCCATCCGCTGCCAGATCCACTCCCAGATATCTAAAACACTTCACTTCCTCCAGTTTTTCTCCATTCAAACTCACCTCCCAATTGACTTGACCCTCAACCCTACTGTACCTAATAACCTTGCTCTTATTCACATTTACTCTTAACTTTCTTCTTTCACACACTACCAAACTCAGTCACCAGCTTCTGCAGTTTCTCACATGATAGAGATGCTCTGTGGAAGGTATTAAGAATATATGGTGTGGGAGGCAAGTTGTTAGAAGCAGTGAAAAGTTTTTATCGAGGATGTAAGGCATGTGTATGTGTAGGAAGAGAGGAAAGTGATTGGTTCTCAGTGAATGTAGGTTTGCGGCAGGGGTGTGTGATGTCTCCATGGTTGTTTAATTTGTTTATGGATGGGGTTGTTAGGGAGGTGAATGCAAGAGTTTTGGAAAGAGGGGCAAGTATGAAGTCTGTTGGGGATGAGAGAGCTTGGGAAGTGAGTCAGTTGTTGTTCGCTGATGATACAGCGCTGGTGGCTGATATATATATATATATATATATATATATATATATCAACATATACATACATACACATAAATACACATATATGCACATGTACATATTCATACTTGATTGCCTTCATCCATTCCTGTCGCTACCATGCACACAGGAAATAGCATTGCTATCCCCGCTTCTGTGAGGTAGTGCCAGGAAAACAGAGAGAAAAGGCCATAATCATTCACACACAGTCTCTAGCTGTCATATGTAATGAACCAAAACCACAGCTCCCTATCCACATCCAGGCCCCACAGACCTTTCCATGGTTTACCCCAGATGCTTCACATGCCCTGATTCAGTCCACTGACAGCATGTCGACCATGGTATACCACATAGATCCATTTCACTCTATTCCCTGCATGCCTCTCACCCTCCTGTATGCTCAGGCCCCGATTGCCCAAAATCTTTTTTATTCCATTCTTCCACCTCCAATTTGGTCTCCCACTTCTTGTTCCCTTCTGCTCCGATATACATATCCTCTAGGTCAATCTTTCCTCACTCATTCTCTCCATATGTCCAAACCATTTCAACACACCCTCTTCTGCTCTCTCAATTTTGCAAGAGGTCATAGAGGTGGGCATGATCGAGCATTTGCCGATAACCACAAGGAAAACGAAACATGATAAGGCTCCATTAACATTAAAGGATTTGAGCAGCCTGGGAAGTATGTAAAATTATCACTACAAGGGAGAATTAAAAGAATATCTTCATCAAAAACTCACTAGAAAATTCTGCAGACTGTGTTTCCAGAATCCCTTGTAAAAGCTGTAATATGTTTCGTGTCGGGCAGACTCATAAGGATCTTTATCTTAAGACTTAAGCAACATGAATATAATATAACAGGATAACAATCAAATACTTTGTTTAATCCTGTTAAAAATTATAACCTTTGTACTGACTGGAGTATCGTTAACTCAGTTATTATCTGTAACTCCTTTACCATGAGAAATATCAGTAAATCTTCTATCATTTACCCATTAAAGAAGGGTGACTTTTTTTATACATCCATGTAAGGCGACATATTTCAGGAATAATAAAGTATCAAGGAATAAGCTAATACATACATAAATAGATAAAATTGGATGAAAAATGAAGGTAAGAGGTGATACTTATGCAATACTGTTTCAAAGCTAGCTGTAAGAGGAGGGGAGGAGTGCTAGGCACCTTCCATTGTCTTGGCTGGGTGAGCGTGTGGGGGTGTTTACAGGCGTGTCCAAACAGAGAGCATGATCATACATGTCAGAGATGCCACATCATCCAATTTCACCATACAATTATGCAAAAGGGCCCAACATTATGTACTGTTGCCCGCCACTGCTATACAAATGTTAGATAAAAGCTAACACTGGCACTGACCATGGATGGGTGAGCAAAGGTAGCTGTTTACAGGAAAGGGTGAACAGAGGTCATAATAGCAGAAGACAATGATGTCACATAACCAAAATTCAAAAAACAAAGGTCTAATGTTAGGTAACGTTGCATGGCTTCTACCATATGAATGTTAGGTAATGTCATCCGCCTTTAATGGGTTAAATACATAAAGAATAGCAACATTAATAGTAGTGAAGATCTATACAAACTGGTTAGCTTTGTCATAGGTAGAGTTTGTAAACATTTCATTTTCCTGTCCAAACAATAAAATCTTAAGACAGGCATGATGCCAGACCTGAACACCACCATCTGGTGACCCTTGTTTACAAATGGCATCTTAACATCTCTTCCTTGTAACTATGTCACTTCCTTATATATCAACTGACTGTTCTACATCTATCTCATTCTTGTATCCCCCTGACTATGTGGTCATTACACGAAAGAGCACTTGGGAACTTAGCGTGTTTCACTTTCCTCGAGGTTATCAGCAAATAATCAATTATGTGTAAAGAAATACAAAAGAAAAATTGAAGACTTTTAACGCGAAGCAACAAAAAATAAAAAAAAAAATAAACAGGATATTAAGTTTCTAGGGATATAAAAACTTTTTTTTCATGTTGAAGGCTTCTGTCACAGAAAAGTCCACATCAAGGCTGGGCCTTAACTGAAATAAAGAGAGAATTATGAAATGGAAAAGAATAGACAAGGGAAGTATTTACTAATTTTTGAGAAAGTGAAAAACATGGTTTGTGAAATATGCCAGGTCAAAGTTATTGGGAAAGACATGAGAAGGTGGAGAGTTCCAAAGCTTCAACGTGTAGGGAAAGAAGCAAGTATCAAAATGACCCACCCCTGAGTTGCTGATAGCCATACAGTAATCATGTGACGCAGCAGCTTGCCAAGTATTGTGTGGTCTAGCTAGTGGTGGAGGCACAAAAGCTGCCAGCTCTTGGGAAGAAAACCCTACATAATACCTACAGAAGAGGGAAAGTGAACCAACATTGTGGCATACGGCAAGAGGGTCAAGTTTGGAAGTTAGCCTGAGGAAATTTCATATGGTGGACTGCCTTCAACTCAATTCCAGCAGGTAAGGATGCAGAGCTAACCACCCCAAAAGTGATAGCAGTACTCTATACAAGGGTGAATCAATCCCTTGTATAAACAGAGCAATTGTTAAGAAGTTCTGACATATAAACATGGCATCCAGTTTCCTAAAGGCAGACTTAGTTATTCCTGTAATGTGGAGTTTCCAAGAAAGAGTGGGTGTTAAAGTATGTTCATTGAGACAAGAGGTGGAATTACAGATCTGTCAAAAGAGAGACATGAGTTGTGAGGAGTTTTCGATGGGGAGTTGGGTAAAAACTGGGCCTTGGAGGTATTAAACTTAACAAAACCTTGTCTACCCCAACTGAGATATCCTGTCCAAGTCTGAGTTTATTAAGGAAACTGTCTCAAGACAAGATGCAGATCAAGTGAGAGAAGAGGGAGCAAAACTGAAGGATGTGGATGAATGCAGTGTTGAGTCATCAGCGTATGAGTGTATTAGATTATCTGTGGAAAGGTAATCATTGATAAAAGGGAAAAAAGTGTAGGGGTACAGGACAGAACCTTGAGGGACACTGCTGTTGGTGGAGAAAAGTGGGGAGGCTGATCCATAAACAGAGACGAAGCTAGATATCAAGGAGCAAAGTGAGAAAGAAAAGCCAAAAGAGGGGAGCTTAAAGATGAAACCCCAATGCCACACCCTCTCAAAAGCCTTAGATATGTCAAGGGCAACAACAAATGACTCTCCAAAATCTTTCAGAGGTGATGACCAGACACTAGTAAGATACGAAAAGAATATCGCCAGTGGATCTCACCTTATAGCAGCCATACTGATCAGAGAGAAGACTGATTTTCAAGGTGTCTAAGGATATGAGAGTTGAGGAGGGATTGAAAGACTTTGGAAATGGTAAGTGTCAAAGAAATTGGACGCCAGTTAGAAGAGATGGGATGTATCAATGTATGCTTCCAAGAAGAAGGAAAAGTTTTGGTTTTTAAACTGAAACAGAGCAGATGAGCAGGCACAGGTGCAAGTTCAGATTCACACTCTTTCAGTACAAAGGGATGGATGCCATCAGGACCATAAGCCTTGCTTGTGTCCAGAGAAAGAAGTGATTTTTGGACAGTCCGAAAAGAAATTACAGAAAGGTGCATAGGATTAGTAAGAGTAGCATCAGGAGGAGAAGGAATGTTAGAGTCATCCAAGGTGGAGTCAGAGGGGAAATGGGAATCAAAGAGAGTTGCTTTGTATTAGAAAGAGACAGCCATAGTACTGTCAGAGTGGAAAAGTGAAGGGAAGGTAGAGTGACAAAAGTTGTTACAGATGCCCTTAGCTAAAGACCAGAAAGACCTATCAGTAGATGATAAGGATAGATCATTGCACTTCCTTTGAATAAAAGAATGCCTCATGTAACTGATAACATGCTTGCAGTGCTTATGGTCTGTGATAAAAGCTGAATAGGAGCCAGAGTAAGAAGAATTTTTCCTAGTCCAACATGCTTAATTCCTTTCCTTAGTGGCCTCAGAACAGGAACAGTTGAACCATGGATTGGATGAAGAGGTCATTTAGGAGGAAGAGGGGATGAATGCTCCCATTCGTACAAAAATAACCTCTGCTGTGCCTTTGGAGGAGACAGAAGCATCAATACATAAGAGACAGTAATTCATCCAAGAAAAATCAGAAAAGAAGTTACATAAGTTATTCCACTCAGCTTTGTTCAGGTGCCAGTATTTACTCTTAGAAGGGGCTACTGGAGTGGGAAGTGCCATTAGAATAGATTTGATCATGAGAGTGTGACCAGATGAACCAACTGGGGCGAGATTGCATATTTACAGTGGGATGGACTGGAAGTGAAAAACATATCTAGAATATTAAGAGAGTGGTCACAGCAGTCAGGAATATGGGTAGGATAGGAGATAATTTCCTCTAAATCAATGAGAATGGAGAATGTGAGGGCTTTAATCCGTCAAACATCCATATAGGGGGAATTCAACCATTCTCTATGGTGAAAGTTGAAATCCCAGAGGTAGAGGATCTCAGCTTGCTGGTGAGAGGATGTCACAGTCTCATGGCAGGAGTTTAGATACTTAAAGAAAGATACAAAATTTGTTGAATTTGAGAGCAATAGGTGAAACAGAGGAAGAGTGTGGAAGTAGGGAGACAGACCTTAAGCCACATAACATAAAAGTTTGGAGACTCAAGGTCCTTGAGGCCTGTAACAGGTGTGTTGATGTTGGAATATGCAAAAGCACCACCTTTAAACTGGAATCGTGAGTGAAGATTATAGTTAGGTATGAAAAAGGGCATGTGAAGGATCTGGGGTAAACTATGGAAAGTTCTGTGGGGACTGGATGTGGAAAGGGAGCTGTGATTTCGGTGCATTATTACATGACAGCTAGAGACTGAGTGTGAACGAATGGGGCCTCTGTTGTCTTTTCCTAGCACTACCTCGCACACGTGAGGGGGGGAGGGTGTTGTTATTTCATGTGTGGCGAGGTGGCGATGGGAATGAATAAAGGCAGACAGTATGAATTATGTACATGTGTATATATGTATATGTCTGTGTGTGTATATATATATGTATACGTTGAGATGTATAGGTATGTATATTTGTGTGTGTGGACATGTATATGTGGGTAGGTTGGGCCATTCTTTCTTCTGTTTCCTTGTGCTACCTCGCTAACGTGGGAGACAGCGACAAAGCAAAATAAATAAAAAAAAATAATGAAAAAGGGACTAGTGAGAACATAATTAAACAACTGCGTCTCAGACAGATATTAAGAGGTACCAGCCAGATAGTGTTCAAATGAGGAGAGGTTACTAAAGAGACCACAAAATGTTGATAAAGTGAAGAAAAAAAGACGAAGGTTTAACAGAGAGGGAAAGGTTGTGGGAGGAACCAGTACTACTGCCACAGCCCTCCCTCTCATTGACAGTATAGTGTGAGCTTACTTAGGTGACGTGTAAGCGTTGATTCTAGGGTTTCCCATGTGGCTTGCTGGGATGAATGAGTGGACTGTAAATTCTCCATCTGACGCAAAAGAGGTTTTGTTGCTGCACTTACTGCACCAGACATTTCTTCTGCCCGAGCTTCAGCTTCAGACACTCTTTGTTGGAGCTCAGTGATATCAAATCGCAGCTGGCGTTCTTTCCTGTTGACAGTAAATGAAAAAAGATATAATAAATGTTCATGAAAAGTATGCAGCTCACCAGTATCTAAGAATACCTGGCATTATTTCCTATAGATAAAAAATCAGTAAATAATGACTGTGGACAAAACATACAAAAATCTACATGTGCAAACTTTTGACGTTAGACAATTCAAAAAAAGCATAGGTTATAGTGTACATAAAATGACTATTTCATCTTACAGAGGAGGCCACTGGGCATGGGTAATAAGAGACATGAATGCCCTTTTTAATTTGAAAATATATAGTAAGAACTGGTGTTACTGGACTCTACCTGCTCAAGGTTACTCCACAAATGGAAAGTCACTTTTGGCGAGGCTGTATCAATGGAAGTATAGTATTCTCACAAAAGCTTCTCCCTCTAAAGGAGTAGCACATCCTTTGGTTACAAGACCCTATAAAATGAGGCCCTGGGTAACATCAAGACTATTTCACAGAAATTGGTCCTGTGGAGCCCAGATGTGGATGAGGAGCTGTAGTTTTGGTGCATTACATGTAACACCTGAGGTATGGATGTGAATGACTGTGGCATTTCTTTGTCTCTTTCCCGGTGCTACCTCGCTGACACAGAGGGCAGTGATCATGTTTGGGGGAAAAGAAGAGGATGTATGTTATCTTTTTTCTATTCTTTCATGCATTTCTGCTGTTCCCCGCAGGACACGGTGGCATCATAAATGGATGACAGTGAGCAATTATGAATGTGTACATGTGCATATATTTATATGTATATATGTGTTTTATCCCTGGGGATAAGGCAGAAAGAATACTTCCAATGTATTCCCCATGTGTCGTAAAAGGCAACTAAAAGGGGAGGGAGCGGGGGACTGGAAATCCTCCCCTTCCATTTTTAATTTTCCAAAAGATGGAACAGAAAAGGGGGCCAAGTGAGGATATTTCCTCTAAGGCTCAATCCTCTGTTCTTAACGGTATCTCTACTGTGAGAAATGGTGAGTATGTATGAAAAAAACATATATGTTTCTGTAGGGATTTATGTATATTCATCATACTTGATCACCGTTTTCCGCATCAGCAAGTTAGCACCAGGAAACAGACAAAGAATGGCCCATCCACTCATATACACATATACCTGCATTAACACCATTAATGTACACATACATATCAACATATACACATATTCTTACATCAGCGAACAACAACTGACTCACTTCCCAAGCTCTCTCATCCCCAACAGACTTCATACTTGCCCCTCTTTCCAAAACTCTTGCATTTACCTCCCTAACAACCCCATCCATAAACAAATTAAACAACCATGGAGACATCACACACCCCTGCCGCAAACCTACATTCACTGAGAACCAATCACTTTCCTCTCTTCCTACACGTACACATGCCTTACATCCTCGATAAAAACTTTTCACTGCTTCTAACAACTTTCCTCCCACACCATATATTCTTAATACCTTCCACAGAGCATCTCTATCAACTCTATCATATGCCTTCTCCAGATCCATAAATGCTACATACAAATCCATTTGCTTTTCTAAGTATTTCTCACATACATTCTTCAAAGCAAACACCTGATCCACACATCCTCTACCACTTCTGAAACCACACTGCTCTTCCCCAATCTGATGCTCTGTACATGCCTTCACCCTCTCAATCAATACCCTCCCATATAATTTACCAGGAATACTCAACAAACTTATACCTCTGTAATTTGAGCACTCACTCTTATCCCCTTTGCCTTTGTACAATGGCACTATGCACGCATTCCGCCAATCCTCAGGCACCTCACCATGAATCATACATACATTAAATAACCTTACCAACCAGTCAACAATACAGTCACCCCCTTTTTTAATAAATTCCACTGCAGTACCATCCAAACCTGCTGCCTTGCCGGCTTTCATCTTCCGCAAAGCTTTCACTACCTCTTCTCTGTTTACCAAATCATTTTCCCTAACCCTCTCACTTTGCACACCACCTCGACCAAAACACCCTATATCTGCCACTCTATCATCAAACACATTCAACAAACCTTCAAAATACTCACTCCATCTCCTTCTCACATCACCACTACTTGTTATCACCTCCCCATTTGCGCCCTTCACTGAAGTTCCCATTTGCTCCCTTGTCTTACGCACTTTATTTACCTCCTTCCAGAACATGATACAGCGCTGGTGGCTGATTCATGTGAGAAACTGCAGAAGCTGGTGACTGAGTTTGGTAAAGTGTGTGGAAGAAGAAAGTTAAGAGTAAATGTGAATAAGAGCAAGGTTATTAGGTACAGTAGGGTTGAGGGTCAAGTCAATTGGGAGGTGAGTTTGAATGGAGAAAAACTGGAGGAAGTGAAGTGTTTTAGATATCTGGGAGTGGATCTGGCAGCGGATGGAACCATGGAAGCGGAAGTGGATCATAGGGTGGGGGAGGGGGCAAAAATTCTGGGGGCCTTGAAGAATGTGTGGAAGTCGAGAACATTATCTCGGAAAGCAAAAATGGGTATGTTTGAAGGAATAGTGGTTCCAACAATGTTGTATGGTTGCGAGGCGTGGGCTATGGATAGAGTTGTGCGCAGGAGGATGGATGTGCTGGAAATGAGATGTTTGAGGACAATGTGTGGTGTGAGGTGGTTTGATCGAGTGAGTAACGTAAGGGTAAGAGAGATGTGTGGAAATAAAAAGAGCGTGGTTGAGAGAGCAGAAGAGGGTGTTTTGAAGTGGTTTGGGCACATGGAGAGAATGAGTGAGGAAAGATTGACCAAGAGGATATATGTGTCGGAGGTGGAGGGAACGAGGAGAAGAGGGAGACCAAATTGGAGGTGGAAAGATGGAGTGAAAAAGATTTTGTGTGATCGGGGCCTGAACATGCAGGAGGGTGAAAGGAGGGCAAGGAATAGAGTGAATTGGAGCGATGTGGTATACCAGGGTTGACGTGCTGTCAGTGGATTGAATCAAGGCATGTCAAGCGTCTGGGGTAAACCATGGAAAGCTGTGTAGGTATGTATATTTGCGTGTGTGGACGTATGTATATACATGTGTATGGGGGGGTTGGGCCATTTCTTTCGTCTGTTTCCTTGCGCTACCTCGCAAACGCGGGAGACAGCGACAAAGTATAATAATAAAATAAATAAAATATATTCTTACATATACATATGCACATATGCATACAAACATATACATATATACACACGTACATATTCATACCTTCTTGCCTTCAACCATTCCTGGTGCTACCTCATCCCACAGGAAACAACATCGCTACCCCCTGCTTCAGTGAGGTAGGACCAGGAAAACAGACAAAAAAAAGGTCACATTCGTTCACAATCAGTCTCTAGCTGTCATTGTAATGCATCAAGACCACAGCTCCCTATACACATCTCGACCCCAAAGAACTTTCCATAGTTTACCCCAGATGTTTCACATGCCCTGGATCAGTTCACAGACAACATGTCAACCCTAGTACACCACATCGTTCCAATTCACTCTATTCCTTGCAAACCTCTCACCCTCTTGTATGTTCAGGCCTTGATTGCTCAAAATTTCACTCCATCCTTCCACCTCTAATATGGTCTCCTGCTTCTCCTGGTTCCCGCCTCTGACACATATATCCTCTTTGTCAACATTTCCTCACTCATTCTCTCCATATGTCCAAACCATTTCAACACACCCTCTTCTCATGTCTGAACTACACTCTTTATATTTCCACACATCTCTCTTACCTTTTCATTACTTACTTGATTAAATCACCTCACACCACATATTCTCCTCAAACATTTCATTTCCAACACCCACCCTCATCCGTACAACCATATCTACAGCCAATACCACACAACCATATAATATTGTTGTAACTACTATTCCTTCAAACAAACCCATTTTCATTTTTTCTATTATACTTAGTTGCTCTCTCCCGCATTAGCAAGGTAGCACAAGGAAACAGAAGAAAGAATGGCCCAACCCACCCACATACACATGTATATAGATAAATGCCCACACACGAACATACACATACCTATACATTTCAACGTATTTATTCATAATATTTATTATACTTTGTCACTGCCTCCCGTGTTAGCGCAAGGAAACAGACGAAAGAATGGCCCCACATACACATGTATACATATATAAACGTCCACACACACACATATACATACCTATACATTTCAAATAAATAAATGAATAAATATTTATATACATACACAGACATAAACATATATACACATGTACATAATTCATACGCGCTGCCTTTATTCATTCCCGTTGCTACCCCGCCACACATGAAATGACATTTCAACGTTCTTTTTTCTTTCTTTCATACTATTCACCATTTCCCGCATTAGCGAGGTAGTGTTAAGAACAGAGGACTGGGCCTTTGAGGGAATATCCTCACCTGGCCCCCTTCTCTGTTCTTTCTTTTGGAAAAAAAAAAAAAAAACGAGAGGGGAGGATTTCCAGCCCCCCGCTCCCTTCCCTTTTAGTCACCTTCTACGACACGCAGGGAATATGTGGGAAGTATTCTTTCTCCCCTATCCCCAGGGATAAACATTTCAACATATACATACATATACACATATACACATGTACATATTCATAGTTGCTACCTTCATCCATTCCCATTGCCACCCCAGCACACATGAAATGGCACCCCCCCTTTTCCCTGTGTATGTATGCAAGGTAGTGCTAGGAGAACACAACAGAGGCCACATTCTTTCACACTCAGTCTCTAGCTGTCATGTGTAATGCACTGAAATCACAGCTCCCTCTCCACATCCAGACCCCACAAAATTTTCCATGGTCTACCCCAGACAGTTCACATGCCCTCGTTCAATCCATTGACAGCACGTTGACCCGGTATACCACATCGTTCCAATTCACTCTTCTCCTTGCATGCCTTTCACCCTCCTGTATATTTAGGCCCTGATCACTCAAAATCTTTTTCACTCCATCGTTCCACCTCCAATTTGGTCTCCCACTGCTCCTTGTTCCCTCCACCTCTGACACATATCTTTCCTCATTCATTCTCTCTATGTGACCAAACCATTCCAATACATCCTCCTCTTCTGCTCTCTCAACCACACTCTTTTTATTACCACACATCTCTCTTACCCTTTCATAACTTACTCGATCAAACCACCTCACACCACATACTGTCCTCAACCATTTCATTTCCAACACATCCAACCTCCTTCACACAACCCTATCTACATAAGCCCATGCCTCGCAACCCAATAACATTGATGGAACCACTATTCCTTCAAACATACCCATTTTTGCTCTCCGATATAACATTCTTGCCTTCCACACATTCTTCAACGCTCCCACAACCTTCGCCCCCTCCCCCACCCTGTGACTCACTTTACCTTCCATGGTTCCATCCACTGCTAAATCCACTCCCAGATATCTAAAACACTTCACCTACTCCAATTTTTCTCCATTCAAACTTACTTCCCAATTGACTTGTCCCTCAACCCTACTGAAACTAATAACCTTGCTCTTATTCTCATTTACTCTCAGCTTTCTTCTTTCACAGACTTTACTAAACTCAGTCACCAGCTTCTGCAGTTTCTCACCCAGATCAGCCACCAGTGCTGTATCATCAGTAAACAACAACTGACTCACTTCCCAAGCCTCCTCATCCACAACAGACTGCATACTCGCCACTCTATCTAAACCCTTACATTCACCTCCCTAAAAACCCCATCCATAAACTAATTAAACAACCATGGAGACACCAAGCATCCTTGCCGCAAACCGACATTCACTGGGAACCAATCACTTTCCTCTCTTCCTACTAGTACATATGCCTTACATCCTCAATAAAAACTTTTCACTGCCTCTAGCAACTTACCTCCCACACCATATACTCTTAATACCTTCCAAAGAACATCTCTAAACTCTATCATATGTCTTCTCCAGATCCATAAATGCTACATACAAATCCATCTGTTTTTCCAAGTATTTCTCACATACATTCTTCAAAGCAAACATCTGATCCACACATCCTCTACCACTTCTGAAACCACACTGCTCTTCCCCAATCTGATGCTCTGTACATGCCTTTACCCTCTCAATCAATACCCTCCCATATAATTTCCCAGAAATGCTCAACAAACTCTGTAATTTGAACACTCACCTTTATCCCCTTAGCCTTTGTACAACGGCACTATGCATGCATTCCATCAATCCTCAGGCACTTCACCATGAACCATACATATATTGAATATCCTCACCAACCAGTCAACAACACAGTCACCCCCTTTTTTAATAAATTCCACGGCAATATCATCCAAAGCCGCCACCTTACCGGCTTTCATCTTCTTCAAAGCTTTCACTGCCTCTTCTCTTTTAACCAAACCATTCTCTCTGACCCTCTCACTGAGAGTGAAGAGGAGCTGCAGAGGGTTGAAAGTGTGTTTCATGATATGTGTAAGTACAGGCGATTGAAGATAAATGTAAGTAAAAGTAAAGTAAAGGTGTTTGAAAGGACACAAAGTGAAAATATAGATCTAGTAAAACCATACAGAGTGAAAGAAAGCATACTAAATTGTGCTTTAGATGAAGGAGGAAAAAGAAATAAGAGAATTAAGTACTTAGAAGCTGTTCTGGGTAAGTGTAGTGAAATGGAAGGAGAGATAAGGGAGAGAGCAGTTCAGGGTAGAAGAGTTATTGGGTCCCTCAATAGAATAATGAAGGGTAGAAGTGTAAGTATGGAAGTGAAGAGAGGATTAAGGGACAGCATAGTCCTCCCAACCATGATCTATGCAGCTGGAACATGGACACAGAATGTGTCACAGAGGTCAAGAATCCAGGCTGTGGAAATGAGCTATTTGAGAAGAGCATGTGGTATGACTAAGTGAAGAAAGAAATAAGGAGGTGTATGTGAGATGAAGTATGGCACGTATTACATATGGAATGATTTGTGGAGTGGTAGAATGACTGAAATGTAATACTTTGAAGTGGTTTGGGCATGTGGAAAGAATGCAAGACTGGGAGTTTATAAGGAGAGTGTATGCTAGTACAATTAAAGAGGTTGGTGTGAGTGGAAGACTACCTGTGACATGGGCAAATAGGGTGGAGGAACTCTGGAGCGAGAGAAATAATGGAGGAATGAATTGAATGGTGTATGCAAATGGCAAAATAACAGGGATAAGTGTAGACTTATGGGACTTGATTGGAGTTCCCAGAGGGAACGGGTGTCAGAGATATAAAAAGATAGATATCATCTCAACAGGCTGTGATATCACTGCTTTCACAATTTTTCTTTAATTACAAACTAAAATACTTCCATTACCTATTGGCCTGGTTTTCTGATTGACTAAGTGCATCCTGAAGCTCTAGCACCTGAGCCACAAGGGCTTCTTGTTCCTTTCGTCCTTGTATTTGTGCTTCAGCCAATGCTGCTTCAAGCTGTTTCTGAGCTCCCACTTCTGCACTCAAGGCTTGTTCCTGGGCTTCTGCATCTTTTGTTGCTGCTGTTCTCTGAAGCTCTGTCATCTCCCTAGTGAGTACAGAAATCATTTGACAAAGATCATACAGAATTATTTACTCAAAGTAAAATGATCCTGGGAATATCCATTCAGTGATAACAACTGATTTAGTAACCAAACATTTATATAGTATATAAACATGAGCACCAACTGATCATGCAAATTCCACTAACTTGCATGACTGAGTGCAGTGCGATGAAGACTCTTCACCAACAAATGGGAAAAAAAAAGAGCACGCCATGTCATCTATCTATCTATCTACCTATCTATCTATCTATCTATCTATATCTCTGACACCTGTTCCAACTGAAACACCCTCAAGGGAGTGACCACAGCAATAGAGTCTCCATGACTAGTGAGCTCCAGTGCCGATTCTTAGCCTTCATGCCTCACCCTTACCAGGTTACTGGCAGCAGGCAATTCTAGTGCAGTGTATGCAGAGGCTCCTACCTAAGATTGCTATTGGCTACTTCTATCGAATGTTTTTATCTAATGCTCTTGCCTAAATGTTCCTACCTACTACTTCCATCTACTGCTCCTACCATTTTGCTAAAAGGCTGGGCTAGGCCATAGTGCTCACCACAGGAACTTCTAGTTACAAAGAATGAGCTGTGTGAGTTAAGTTTTGTCATACACGCACTATAAGAGTCACGTCAGACCTATCCTCAAATCTTCCTCATACCATCTCTATCTTCTCTGTCAACTGAGATCACACAGTGTACCAACCTAGTCCTCCACCTTACAGCTGCACAGAGGGACCTGCTTGAAAGAGTACATATAAGAGCATGCACAATCATCTCACTGAACTTGTCCACCCTTTCCATCCAACACCAACAGCTCATATGGCAGTTTGTCAATAAACTGCTGACACACCCAGTTCCCAAGACCTCCACCCTCATGATGCTCCATCCCCATGGATAGTCATTCATCACCAAAACTGCTCTGTGCCAATCAGAGCTCACAGATACAGATATAAGAACAGCCCTATATCTACAACTGTGACCATCAAAACCAATCCATGAACAGATACTTAGCTGAGCAAGTGAATAAGTTAGTTTCCTCTTAGGTTAGTTATGTGATATGTCAATTACTAGAGCATTGTACTTTAATCAATGTGAAATTATCCATCACTTATTGTTCAACTAATCATTATTTGGTGCATAATGTGCAAAGAGTCTACTTTGTAAAACTTCCTGTATATCTGCCACTTTTGATCAGGATAGATAGATGTACACCTCTCATGAGCTTAAGCACAGCACAGAAGAATCCAGCCCTAACTTAATCTTAAGCTCATTTATCATTAGTTAACAATTTACAATCAGGACCATCCCAGACCTGTAATATCAAAATCACGTTTTTCAGCCAAAAGGCTGCCTGAATTCAATAAACTGTTTATTATCATTGTTATTATCATTATCATTATTATTATCATTATTATTCTTTCTTTTCTTTCAAACTATTCGCCATTTCCCGCATCAGCGAGGTAGCGCCAAGAACAGAGGACTGGGCCTTTGAGGGAATACCCTCACCTGGCCCAATTCTCTGCTCCTTCTTTTGGAAAATTAAAAAAAAACCGAGAGGGGAGGATTTCCAGCCCCCCGCTCCCTCCCCTTTTAGTCGCCTTCTACGACACGCAGGGAATACGTGGGAAGTACTCTTAATCCCCTATCCCCAGGGATATCATTATTATTATGATCATTATTATTATCATTATCATTATTATTACTATTATTATTATGTATGACTCATGGTGAGAAGCTTCAGGATTGGCAGAATGCATGTATAGTGCCACTGTACAAAGGCAAAGGGGATAAAGGTGAGTGCTCAAATTACAGAGGTATAAGTTTGTTGAGTATTCCTGGGAAACTATATGGGAGGGTATTGATTGAGAGGGTGAAGGCATGTACAGAGCATAAGATTGGGGAAGAGCAGTGTGGTTTCAGAAGTGGTAGAGGATGTGTGGATCAGGTGTTTGCTTTGAAGAATGTATGTGAGAAATACTTAGAAAAGCAAATGGATTTGTATGTAGCATTTATGGATCTGGAGAAGGCATATGATAGAAATGATAGAGATGCTCTGTGGAAAGTGTTAAGAATATATGGTGTGGGAGACAAGTTGTTAGAAGCAGTGAAAAGTTTTTATCGAGGATGTAAGGCATGCGTACAAGTAGGAAGAGAGGAAAGTGATTGGTTCTCAGTGAATGTCAGGTTTGCGGAAGGGGTGCATGATGTCTTCATGGCTGTTTTACTTGTTTATGGATGGGGTTGTTAGGGAGGTAAATGCAAGAGTTTTGGAGAACGGGGCAAGCATCAGTCTGCTGTGGGTGAGAGAGCTTGGGAAGCAAGTCAGTTGTTGTTCGCTGATGATACAGCGATGGTGGCTGATTCGAGTGGGAAACTGCAGAAGCTGGTGACTGAGTTTGGTAAAGTGTGTGAAAAAAGAAAGCTGAGAGTAAATGTGAATAAGAGCAAGGTTATTAGGTACAGTAGGGTTAAGGGACAAGTCAATTGGGAGGTAAGTATGAATGGAGAAAAACTGGAGGAAGAAGTGTTTTAGATATCTGGGAGTGGATTTGGCAGCAGATGGAACCATGGAAGCAGAGGTGAGTCACAGAGTGGGGGAGGGGGCGAAAGTTATGGGAGCGTTGAAAAATGTGTGGAAGGTGAGAACATTATCTCGGAAAGCAAAAATGGGTATGTTTGAAGGAATAGTGGTTCCAACAATGTTATATGGTTGCGAAGCATGGGCTATAGATAGAGTTGTGTGGCAGAAGGTGGATGTGCTGGAAACGAGGTGTTTGAGGACAATATGTGGTGTGAGGTGGTTTGATCGACTAAGTAATGAAAGGGTAAGAGAGATGTGTGGTAATAAGAGTGTGGTTGAGAGAGCAGAGCAGAGGGTGTATTGAAATGGTTTGGTCACATGGCGAGAATGATTGAGGAAAGACTGACAAAGAGGATATATGTGTCAGAGGTGGAGGGAAGGAGAAGTGGGAGACCAAACTGGAGGTGGAAAGATGGAGTGAAAAAGATTTTGAGCGATCAGGGCCTGAACATGCAGGAAGGTGAAAGGCGTGCAAGGAATAGAGCGAATTGGAACGATGTGGTATACCGGGGTCGACATGCTGTCAATGGATTGAACCAGGGCATGTGAAGCATCTGGGGTAAACCATGGAAAGTTTTGTGGCGCCTGGATGTGGAAAGGGAGCTGTGGTTTCAGTGCATTATATATGACAGCTAGAGACTGAGTGTGAACGACGTGGTCTTTATTGTCTTTCCCTAGCACTACCTCGCGCACATGCAGGGGGAGGGGGTGGTCATTTCATATGTGGCAGGGTAGAGATGGGAATGAATGAAGGCAGCAAGTATGAATTATGTACATGTGTAAATATGTATAGGTCTGTTTATCTATATATATTGGGAAGGATCACAATTTTGCGCGTGATCAAGATATTCCTATGAGTCCACGTGGAAAATGAAACACGAAAAGTTCCCAAGTGCACTTTCGTGTAACAATCACATCATCAGGGGAGATACAAGAGAGAAATACAACAGTCAGTTGATATACATTGAAGAGACGAAGCTAGGACGTCTCTTCGTCTCTTCGATGTATATCAACTGACTGTTGTATTTCTCTCTTGTATCTCCCCTGATGATGTAATTATTACACGAAAGTGCACTTGGGAACTTTTCGTGTTTCATTTTCCACGTGGACTCATAGGATTATCTATATATATATATTCTGTCTGTCTGTCATACTATTCGCCATTTCCCGCATTAGCGAGGTAGCGTTGAGAACAGAGGACTGGGCCCTTGAGGGAATATCCTCACCTGGGCCCCTTCTCTGTTCCCTCTTTTGGAAAATTAAAAAAAAAAAAGTGAGAGGGAAGGATTTCCAGCCCCCCGCTCCCTCCCCTTTTAGTCGCCTTCTACGACACGCAGGGAATACGTGGGAAGTATTCTTTCTCCCCTATCCCCAGGGATAATATATATATATATATATATATATATATATATATATATATATATATATATATATATATATATATATATATATAATGTTGGGTGATTTGAATGCAAAAGTGAGTAATGTGGCAGTTGAGGGAACAATTGGTATACATGGGGTGTTCAGTGTTGTAAATGGAAATGGTGAAGAGCTTGTAGATTTATGTGCGGAAAAAGGACTGATGATTGGGAATACCTGGTTTAAAAAGCTTGATATACATAAGTATACTTATGTAAGTAGGAGAGATGGCCAGAGAGCGTTATTGGATTACGTGTTAATTGACAGGCGCGCGAAAGAGAGACTTTTGGATGTTAATGTGCTGAGAGGTGCAACTGGAGGGATGTCTGATCATTATCTTGTGGAGGCTAAGGTGAAGATTTGTATGGGTTTCCAGAAAAGAAGAGTGAATGTTGGGGTGAAGAGGGTGGTGAGAGTAAGTGAGCTTGGGAAGGAGACTTGTGTGAGGAAGTACCAGGAGAGACTGAGTACAGAATGGAAAAAGGTGAGAACAATGGAAGTAAGGGGAGTGGGGGAGGAATGGGATGTATTTAGGGAATCAGTGATGGATTGCGCAAAAGATGCTTGTGGCATGAGAAGAGTGGGAGGTGGGTTGATTAGAAAGGGTAGTGAGTGGTGGGATGAAGAAGTAAGAGTATTAGTGAAACAGAAGAGAGAGGCATTTGGACGATTTTTGCAGGGAAAAAATGAAATTGAGTGGGAGACGTATAAAAGAAAGAGACAGGAGGTCAAGAGAAAGGTGCAAGAGGGGAAAAAAGGGCAAATGAGAGTTGGGGTGAGAGAGTATCATTAAATTTTAGGGAGAATAAAAAGATGTTCTGGAAGGAGGTAAATAAAGTGCGTAAGACAAGGGAGCAAATGGGAACTTCAGTGAAGGGCGCAAATGGGGAGGTGATAACAAGTAGTGGTGATGTGAGAAGGAGATGGAGTGAGTATTTTGAAGGTTTGTTGAATGTGTTTGATGATAGAGTGGCAGATATAGGGTGTTTTGGTCGAGGTGGTGTGCAAAGTGCGAGGGTTAGGGAAAATGATATGGTAAACAGAGAAGAGGTAGTAAAAGCTTTGCGGAAGATGAAAGATGGCAAGGCAGCAGGTTTGGATGGTATTGCAGTGGAATTTATTAAAAAAGGGGGTGACTGTATTGTTGACTGGTTGGTAAGGTTATTTAATGTATGTATGACTCATGGTGAGGCGCCTGAGGATTGGCGGAATGCGTGCATAGTGCCATTGTACAAAGGCAAAGGGGATAAGAGTGAGTGCTCAAATTACAGAGGTATAAGTTTGTTGAGTATTCCTGGCAAATTATATGGGAGGGTATTGATTGAGAGGGTGAAGGCATGTACAGAGCATCAGATTGGGGAAGAGCAGTGTGGTTTCAGAAGTGGTAGAGGATGTGTGGATCAGGTGTTTGCTTTGAAGAATGTATGTGAGAAATACTTAGAAAAGCAAATGGATTTGTATGTAGCATTTATGGATCTGGAGAAGGCATATGACAGAGTTGATAGAGATGCTCTGTGGAAGGTATTAAGAATATATGGTGTGGGAGGCAAGTTGTTAGAAGCAGTGAAAAGTTTTTATCGAGGATGTAAGGCATGTGTACGTGTAGGAAGAGAGGAAAGTGATTGGTTCTCAGTGAATGTAGGTTTGCGGCAGGGGTGTGTGATGTCTCCATGGTTGTTTAATTTGTTTATGGATGGGGTTGTTAGGGAGGTGAATGCAAGAGTTTTGGAAAGAGGGGCAAGTATGAAGTCTGTTGGGGATGAGAGAGCTTGGGAAGTGAGTCAGTTGTTGTTCGCTGATGATACAGCGCTGGTGGCTGATTCATGTGAGAAACTGCAGAAGCTGGTGACTGAGTTTGGTAAAGTGTGTGAAAGAAGAAAGTTAAGAGTAAATGTGAATAAGAGCAAGGTTATTAGGTACAGTAGGGTTGAGGGTCAAGTCAATTAGGAGGTGAGTTTGAATGGAGAAAAACTGGAGGAAGTGAAGTGTTTTAGATATCTGGGAGTGGATCTGGCAGCGGATGGAAACATGGAAGCGGAAGTGGATCATAGGGTGGGGGAGGGGGAGAAAATTCTGGGAGCCTTGAAGAATGTGTGGAAGTCGAGAACATTATCTCCGAAAGAAAAAATGGGTATGTTTGAAGGAATAGTGGTTCCAACAATGTTGTATGGTTGCGAGGCGTGGACTATGGATAGAGTTGTGCGCAGGAGGATGGATGTGCTGGAAATGAGATGTTTGAGGACAATGTGTGGTGTGAGGTGGTTTGATCGAGTAAGTAACGTAAGGGTAAGAGAGATGTGTGGAAATAAAAAGAGCGTGGTTGAGAGAGCAGAAGAGGGTGTTTTGAAATGGTTTGGTCACATGGAGAGAATGAGTGAGGAAAGATTGACCAAGAGGATATATGTGTCGGAGGTGGAGGGAACGAGGAGAAGAGGGAGACCAAATTGGAGGTGGAAAGATGGAGTGAAAAAGATTTTGTGTGATTGGGGCCTGAACATGCAGGAGGGTGAAAGGAGGGCAAGGAATAGAGTGAATTGGAGCGATGTGGTATACCGGGGTTGACGTGCTGTCAGCGGATTGAATCAAGGCATGTGAAGCGTCTGGGGTAAACCATGGAAAGCTGTGTAGGTATGTATATTTGCGTGTGTGGACGTATGTATATACATGTGTATGGGGGTGGGTTGGGCCATTTCTTTCGTCTGTTTCCTTGTGCTACCTCGCAAACACGGGAGACAGCGACAAAGCAAAAAAAAAAAGAAAAAAAATATATATATGTATACATTGAAATGTATTAACTTTCTAAAATGGGAAAAAGAAGAAGGAGTCACGCGGGGAGTGCTCATCCTCCTCGAAGGCTCAGACTGGGGTGTCTAAATGTGTGTGGATGTAACCAAGATGTGAAAAAAGGAGAGATAGGTAGTATGTTTGAGGAAAGGAACCTGGATGTGTTGGCTCTGAGTGAAACGAAGCTCAAGGGTAAAGGGGAAGAGTGGTTTGGGAATGTCTTGGGAGTAAAGTCAGGGGTTAGTGAGAGGACAAGACCAAGGGAAGGAGTAGCAGTACTCCTGAAACAGGAGTTGTGGGAGTACGTGATAGAACGTAAGAAAGTAAATTCTCGATTAATATGGGTAAAACTGTAAGTTGATGGAGAGAGATGGGTGATTATTGGTGCATATGCACCTGGGCATGAGAAGAAAGATCATGAGAGGCAAGTGTTTTGGAAGCAGCTGAATGAGTGTGTTAGTGGTTTTGATGCACGAGACCGGGTTATAGTGATGGGTGATTTGAATGCAAAGGTGAGTAATGCGGCAGTTGAGGGAATAATTGATACGCATGGGGTGTTCAGTGTTGTAAATGGAAATGGTGAAGAGCTTGTAGATTTATGTGCTGAAAAAGGACTGGTGATTGGGAATACCTGGTTTAAAAAGCGAGATATACATAAGTATACGTATGTAAGTAGGAGAGATGGCCAGAGAGCGTTATTGGATTACGTGTTAATTGACAGGCGCGCGAAAGAGAGACTTTTGGATGTTAATGTGCTGAGAGGTGCAACTGGAGGGATGTCTGATCATTATCTTGTGGAGGCTAAGGTGAAGATTTGTATGGGTTTTCAGAAAAGAAGAGTGAATGTTGGGGTGAAGAGGTTGGTGAGAGTAAGTGAGCTTGGGAAGGAGACTTGTGTGAGGAAGTACCAGGAGAGACTGAGTACAGAATGGAAAAAGGTGAGAACAATGGAAGTAAGGGGAGTGGGGGAGGAATGGGATGTATTTAGGGAATCAGTGATGGATTGCGCAAAAGATGCTTGTGGCATGAGAAGAGTGGGAGGTGGGTTGATTAGAAAGGGTAGTGATTGGTGGGATGAAGAAGTAAGATTATTAGTGAAAGAGAAGAGAAAGGCATTTGGACGATTTTTGCAGGGAAAAAATGCAATTGAGTGGGAGATGTATAAAAGAAAGAGACAGGAGGTCAAGAGAAAGGTGCAAGAGGTGAAAAAGAGGGCAAATGAGACTTGGGGTGAGAGAGTATCATTAAAGTTTAGGGAGAATAAAAAGATGTTCTGGAAGGAGGTAAATAAAGAGCGTAAGACAAGGGAGCACATGGGAACTTCAGTGAAGGGCGCAAATGGGGAGATGATAACAAGTAGTGGTGATGTGAGAAGGAGATGGAGTGAGTATTTTGAAGGTTTGTTAAATGTGTTTCATGATAGAGTGGCAGATAAAGGGTATTTTGGTCGAGGTGGTGTGCAAAGTGAGAGGGTTAGGAAAAATGATTTGGTAAACAGAGAAGAGGTAGTAAAAGCTTTGCAGAAGATGAAAGCCGGCAAGGCAGCAGGTTTGGATGGTACTGCAGTGGAATTTATTAAAAAAGGGGGTGACTGTATTGTTGACTGGTTGGTAAGGTTATCTAATGTATGTATGACTCATGGTGAGGTGCCTGAGGATTGGCAGAATGCGTGCATAGTGCCATTGTACAAAGGCAAAGGGGATAAGAGTGAGTGCTCAAATTACAGAGGTATAAGTTTGTTGAGTATTCCTGGTAAATTATATGGGAGGGTATTGATTGAGAGGGTGAAGGCATGTACAAAGCATCAGATTGGGGAAGAGCAGTGTGGTTTCAGAAGTGGTAGAGGATGTGTGGATCAGGTGTTTGCTTTGAAGAATGTATGTGAGAAATACTTAGAAAAGCAAATGGATTTGTATGTAGCATTTATGGATCTGGAGAAGGCATATGATAGAGTTGATAGAGATACTCTGCGGAAGGTATTAAGAATATGTGGTGTGGGTGGCAAGTTGTTAGAAGCAGTGAAAAGTTTTTATCGAGGATGTAAGGCATGTGTACGTGTAGGAAGAGAGGAAAGTGATTGGTTCTCAGTGAATGTAGGTTTGCGGCAGGGGTGTGTGATGTCTCCATGGTTGTTTAATTTGTTTATGGATGGGGTTGTTAGGGAGGTGAATGCAAGAGTTTTGGAAAGAGGGGCAAGTATGAAGTCTGTTGTGGATGAGAGAGCTTGGGAAGTGTCAGTTGTTGTTCGCTGATGATAGAGCGATGGTGATTGATTCATGTGAGAAACTGCAGAAGCTGGTGACTGAGTTTGGTGAAGTGTGTGAAAGAAGAAAGTTAAGAGTAAATGTGAATAAGAGCAAGGTTATTAGGTACAGTAGGGTTGAGGGTCAAGGCAATTGGGAGTTAAGTTTGAATGGAGAAAAACTGGAGGAAGTAAAGTGTTTTAGATATCTGGGAGTGGATCTGGCAGCGGATGGAAACATGGAAGCGGAAGTGAATCATAGGGTGGGGGAGGGGGCGAAAATTCTGGGAGCCTTGAAGAATGTGTGGAAGTCGAGAACATTATCTCAGAAAGCAAAAATGGGTATGTTTGAAGGAATAGTGGTTCCAACAATGTTGTATGGTTGCGAGGCATGGGCTATGGATAGAGTTGTGCGCAGGAGGGTGGATGTGCTGGAAATGAGATGTTTGAGGACAATGTGTGGTGTGAGGTGGATTGATCGAGTAAGTAATGTAAGGGTAAGAGAGATGTGTGGAAATAAAAAGAGCGTGGCTGAGAGAGCAGAAGAGGGTGTTTTGAAATGGTTTGGGCACATGGAGAGAATGAGTGAGGAAAGACTGACCAAGAGGATATATGTGTCGGAGGTGGAGGGAACAAGAAGAAGTGGGAGACCAAATTGGAGGTGGAAAGATGGAGTGAAAAAGATTTTGAGTGATCGGGGCCTGAACATGCAGGAGGGTGAAAGGCGGGCAAGGAATAGAGTGAATTGGATCGATGTGGTATACCGGGGTTGACGTGCTGTCAGTGGATTGAATCAGGGCATGTGAAGCGTCTGGGGTAAACCATGGAAAGCTGTGTAGGGCCTGGATGTGGAAATGGAGCTGTGGTTTCGGGCATTATTGCATGACAGCTAGAGACTGAGTGTGAACGAATGAGGCCTTTGTTGTCTTTTCCTAGCGATACCCCGCACACATGAGGGGGGAGGGAGATGGTATTCCATGTGTGGCGAGGTGGCGATGGGAATGAATAAAGGAAGACAGTGTGAATTGTGTGCATGGGTATATGTGTCTGTGTGTGTATATATATGTGTACATTGAGATGCATAGGTATGTATATTTGCGTGTGTGGACGTGTGTGTATATACATGTGTGTGGGGGTGGGTTGGGCCATTTCTTTCGTCTGTTTCCTTGCGTTACCTCGCAAACGCGGGAGACAGTGACAAAGCAAAAAAAAAATATATATATATATATATTTCCCATTTTAGAAAGTTAAAAAAAAAAAATGGAATTTATTAAAAAAGGGGGTGACTGTATTATTGACTGGTTGGTAAAGTTATTTAATGTATGTATGACTCATGGTGAGGTGCCTGAGGATTGGCGGAATGCGTGCATAGTGCCACTGTACAAAGGAAGGGGATAAGAGTGAGTGCTCAAATTACAGAGGTATAAGTTTGTTGAGTATTCCTAGTAAATTATATGGGAGGGTATTGATTGAGAGAGTGAAGGCATGTACAGAGCATCAGATTGGGGAAGAGCAGTGTGGTTTCAGAAGTGGCACAGGATGTGTGGATCAGGTGTTTGCTTTGAAGAATGTATGTGAGAAATACTTAGAATAGCAAATGGATTTGTATGTAGCATTTATGGATCTGGAGAAGGCATATGATAGAGTTGATAGAGATGCTCTGTGGAAGGTATTAAGAATATATGGTGTGGGAGGCAAGTTGTTAGAAGCAGTGAAAAGTTTTTATCGAGGATGTAAGGCATGTGTACGTGTGGGAAGAGAGGAAAGTGATTGGTTCTCAGTGAATGTAGGTTTGCGGCAGGGGTATGTGATCTCTCCATGGTTGTTTAATTTGTTTATGGATGGGGTTGTTAGGGAGGTAAATGCAAGAGTTTTGGAAAGAGGGGGCAAGTATGAAGTCTGTTGGGGATGAGAGAGCTTGGGAAGTGAGTCAGTTTTTGTTCGCTGATGATACAACGCTGGTGGCTGTGAGAAACTGCATGTGAGAAACTGCAGAAGCTGGTGACTGAGTTTGGTAAAGTGTGTGAAAGAAGATAGTTAAGAGTAAATGTGAATAACAGCAAGGTAATTAGGTACAGTTGGGTTGAGGGTCAAGTCAATTGGGAGGTAAGTTTGAATGGAGAAAAACTGGAGGAAGTAAAGTGTTTTAGATATCTGGGAGTGGATCTGGCAGCGGATGGAACCATGGAAGCGGAAGTAGATCATAGGGTGGGGGAGGGGGCGAAAATCCTGGGAGCCTTGAAGAATGTGTGGAAGTCGAGAACATTATCTCGGAAAGCAAAAATGGGTATGTTTGAAGGAATAGTGGTTCCAACAATGTTGTATGGTTGCGAGGCGTGGGCTATGGATAGAGTTGTGCGCAGGAGGATGGATGTGCTGGAAATGAGATGTTTGAGGACTATGTGTGGTGTGAGGTGGTTTGATCGATTAAGTAACGTAAGGGTAAGAGAGATGTGTGGAAATAAAAAGAGCGTGGTTGAGAGAGCAGAAGAGGGTGTTTTGAAATGGTTTGGGCACATGGAGAGAATGAGTGAGGAAAGATTGACCAAGAGGATATATGTGTCGGAGGTGGAGGGAACGAGGAGAAGTGGGAGACCAAATTGGAGGTGGAAAGATGGAGTGAAAAAGATTTTGTGTGATCGGGGCCTGAACATACAGGAGGGTGAAAGGAGGGCAAGGAATAGAGTGAATTGGATCGATGTGGTATACCGGGGTTGACGTGCTGTCAGTGGATTGAATCAGGGCATGTGAAGCGTCTGGGGTGAACCATGGAAAGCTGTGTAGGTATGTATATTTGCGTGTGTGGACGTATGTATATACATGTGTATGGGGGTGGGTTGGGCCATTTCTTTCGTCTGTTTCCTTGCGCTACCTCGCAAACGCGGGAGACAGCGACAAAGGAAAAAATATATATATATATATATATATATATATATATATATATATATATATATATATATATATATATATATATATATATATATATATTTTTTTTTTTTTTTTTTTTTATACTTTGTCGCTGTCTCCCGCGTTTGCGAGGTAGCGCAAGGAAACAGACGAAAGAAATGGCCCAACCCCCCCCATACACATGTACATACACACGTCCACACACACAAATATACATACCTACACAGCTTTCCATGGTTTACCCCGGACGCTTCACATGCCTTGATTCAATCCACTGACAGCACGTCAACCCCTGTATACCACATCGCTCCAATTCACTCTATTCCTTGCCCTCCTTTCACCCTCCTGCATGTTCAGGCCCCGATCACACAAAATCTTTTTCACTCCATCTTTCCACCTCCAATTTGGTCTCCCTCTTCTCCTCGTTCCCTCCACCTCCGACACATATATCCTCTTGGTCAATCTTTCCTCACTCATTCTCTCCATGTGCCCAAACCATTTTAAAACACCCTCTTCTGCTCTCTCAACCACGCTCTTTTTATTTCCATACATCTCTCTTACCCTTACGTTACTTACTCGATCAAACCACCTCACACCACACATTGTCCTCAAACATCTCATTTCCAGCACATCCATCCTCCTGCGCACAACTCTATCCATAGCCCACGCCTCGCAACCATACAACATTGTTGGAACTACTATTCCTTCAAACATACCCATTTTTGCTTTCCGGGATAATGTTCTCGACTTCCACACATTTTTCAAGGCTCCCAAAATTTTCGCCCCCTCCCCCACCCTATGATCCACTTCCGCTTCCATGGTTCCATCCGCTGACAGATCCACTCCCAGATATCTAAAACACTTCACTTCCTCCAGTTTTTCACCATTCAAACTCACCTCCCAATTGACTTGACCCTCAACCCTACTGTACCTAATAACCTTGCTCTTATTCACATTTACTCTTAACTTTCTTCTTCCACACACTTTACCAAACTCCGTCACCAGCTTCTGCAGTTTCTCACATGAATCCGCCACCAGCGCTGTATCATCAGCGAACAACAACTGACTCACTTCCCAAGCTCTCTCATCCCCAACAGACTTCATACTTGCCCCTCTTTCCAAGACTCTTGCATTTACCTCCCTAACAACCCCATCCATAAACAAATTAAACAACCATGGAGACATCACACACCCCTGCCGCAAACCTACATTCACTGAGAACCAATCACTTTCCTCTCTTCCTACACGTACACATGCCTTACATCCTCAATAAAAACTTTTCACTGCTTCTAACAACTTGCCTCCCACACCATATATTCTTAATACCTTCCACAGAGCATCTCTATCAACTCTATCATATGCCTTCTCCAGATCCATAAATGCTACATACAAATCCATTTGCTTTTCTAAGTATTTCTCACATACATTCTTCAAAGCAAACACCTGATCCACACATCCTCTACCACTTCTGAAACCACACTGCTCTTCCCCAATCTGATGCTCTGTACATGCCTTCACCCTCTCAATCAATACCCTCCCATATAATTTACCAGGAATACTCAACAAACTTATACCTCTGTAATTTGAGCACTCACTCTTATCCCCTTTGCCTTTGTACAATGGCACTATGCACGCATTCCGCCAATCCTCAGGCACCTCACCATGAGTCATACATACATTAAATAACCTTACCAACCAGTCAACAATACAGTCACCCCCTTTTTTAATAAATTCCACAGCAATACCATCCAAACCTGCTGCCTTGCCGGCTTTCATCTTCCGCAAAGCTTTTACTACCTCTTCTCTGTTTACCAAATCATTTTCCCTAACCCTCTCACTTTGCACACCACCTCGACCAAAACACCCTATATCTGCCACTCTGTCATCAGACACATTCAACAAACCTTCAAAATACTCATTCCATCTCCTTCTCACATCACCGCTACTTGTTATCACCTCCCCATTTACGCCCTTCACTGAAGTTCCCATTTGCTCCCTTGTCTTACGCACCCTATTTACCTCCTTCCAGAACATCTTTTTATTCTCCCTAAAATTTACTGATAGTCTCTCACCCCAACTCTCATTTGCCCTTTTTTTCACCTCTTGCACCTTTCTCTTGACCTCCTGTCTCTTTCTTTTATACTTCTCCCACTCAATTGCATTTTTTCCCTGCAAAAATCGTCCAAATGCCTCTCTCTTCTCTTTCACTAATACTCTTACTTCTTCATCCCACCACTCACTACCCTTTCTAAACAGCCCACCTCCCACTCTTCTCATGCCACAAGCATCTTTTGCGCAATCCATCACTGATTCCCTAAATACATCCCATTCCTCCCCCACTCCCCTTACTTCCATTGTTCTCACCTTTTTCCATTCTGTACATAGTCTCTCCTGATACTTCTTCACACAGGTCTCCTTCCCAAGCTCACTTACTCTCACCACCTTCTTCACCCCAACATTCACTCTTCTTTTCTGAAAACCCATACTAATCTTCACCTTAGCCTCCACAAGATAATGATCAGACATCCCTCCAGTTGCACCTCTCAGCACATTGACATCCAAAAGTCTCTCTTTCGCACGCCTGTCAATTAACACGTAATCCAATAATGCTCTCTGGCCATCTCTCCTACTTACATAAGTATACTTATGTATATCTCGCTTTTTAAACCAGGTATTCCCAATCATCAGTCCTTTTTCAGCACATAAATCTACAAGCTCTTCACCATTTCCATTTACAACACTGAACACCCCATGCATACCAATTATTCCCTCAACTGCCACATTACTCACCTTTGCATTCAAATCACCCATCACTATAACCCGGTCTCGTGCATCAAAACCGCTAACACACTCATTTAGCTGCTCCCAAAACACTTGCCTCTCATGATCTTTCTTCTCATGCCCAGGTGCATATGCACCAATAATCACCCACCTCTCTCCATCAACTTTCAATTTTACCCATATTAATCGAGAATTTACTTTCTTACATTCTATCACATACTCCCACAACTCCTGTTTCAGGAGTATTGCTACTCCTTCCCTTGCTCTTGTCCTCTCACTAACCCCTGACTTCACTCCCCAGACATTTCCAAACCACTCTTCCCCTTTACCCTTGAGCTTCGTTTCACTCAGAGCCAAAACATCCAGGTTCCTTTCCTCAAACATACTACCTATCTCTCCTTTTTTCACATCTTGGTTACATCCACACACATTTAGGCACCCCACTCTGAGCCTTCGAGGAGGATGAGCACTCCCCGCGTGACTCCTTCTTCTGTTTCCCATTTTAGAAAGTTAATACAAGGAGGGGAGGATTTCCGGCCCCCCGCTCCCGTCCCCTCTAGTCGCTTTCTACGACACGCGAGGAATACGTGGGAAGTATTCTTTCACCCCTATCCCCAGGGATAATATACATATATATATACACACACACACACACACACACACACACACACATACATATATATACATATGAAAAATGTAAGAAACAATTTAGAAAACAAACTTTTAGCTTGAAATGAATGAAAAAATGAACGTCACATAATATATATATATATATATATATATATATATATATATATATATATATATATATATATATATATATTGTACAAAGGCAAAGGGGATAAGAGTGAGTGCTCAAATTACAGAGGTATAAGTTTGTTGAGTATTCCTGGTAAATTATATGGGAGGGTATTGATTGAGAGGGTGAAGGCATGTACAGAGCATCAGATTGGGGAAGAGCAGTGTGGTTTCAGAAGTGGTAGAGGATGTGTGGATCAGGTGTTTGCTTTGAAGAATGTATGTGAGAAATACTTAGAAAAGCAAATGCATTTGTATGTAGCATTTATGGATCTGGAGAAGGCATATGACAGAGTTGATAGAGATGCTCTGTGGAAGGTATTACGAATATATGGTGTGGGAGGCAAGTTGTTAGAAGCAGTGAAAAGTTTTTATCGAGGATGTAAGGCATGTGTACGTGTGGGAAGAGAGGAAAGTGATTGGTTCTCAGTGAATGTAGGTTTGTGGCAGGGGTGTGTGATATCTACATGGTTGTTTAATTTGTTTATGGATGGGGTTGTTAGGGAGGTGAATGCAAGAGTTTTGGAAAGAGGGGCAAGTATGAAGTCTGTTGGGGATGAGAGAGCTTGGGCAGTGAGTCAGTTGTTGTTCGCTGATGATACAGCACTGGTGGCTGATTCATGTGAGAAACTGCAGAAGCTGGTGACTGAGTTTGGTAAAGTGTGTGAAAGAAGAAAGTTAAGAGTAAATGTGAATAAGAGCAAGGTTATTAGGTACAGTAGGGTTGAGGGTCAAGTCAATTGGGAGGTGAGTTTGAATGGAGAAAAACTGGAGGAAGTGAAGTGTTTTAGATATCTGGGAGTGGATCTGGCAGCGAATGGAACCATGGAAGCGGAAGTGGATCATAGGGTGGGGGAGGGGGCGAAAATTCTGGGGGCCTTGAAGAATGTGTGGAAGTCGAGAACATTGTCTCGGAAAGCAAAAATGGGTATGTTTGAAGGAATAGTGGTTCCAACAATGTTGTATGGTTGCGAGGCGTGGGCTATGGATAGAGTTGTGCGCAGGAGGATGGATGTGCTGGAAATGAGATGTTTGAGGACAGTGTGTGGTGTGAGGTGGTTTGATCGAGTGAGTAACGTAAGGGTGAGAGAGATGTGTGGAAATACAAAGAGCGTGGTTGAGAGAGCAGAAGAGGGTGTTTTGAAGTGGTTTGGGCACATGGAGAGGATGAGTGAGGAAAGATTGACCAAGAGGATATATGTGTCGGAGGTGGAGGGAGCAAGGAGAAGAGGGAGACCAAATTGGAGGTGGAAAGATGGAGTGAAAAAGATTTTGTGTGATCGGGGCCTGAACATGCAGGAGGGTGAAAGGAGGGCAAGGAATAGAGTGAATTGGAGCGATGTGGTATACCGGGGTTGACGTGCTGTCAGTGGATTGAATCAAGGCATGTGAAGCGTCTGGGGTAA
Organism: Panulirus ornatus; assembly: GCF_036320965.1. Taxonomy (NCBI): domain Eukaryota; kingdom Metazoa; phylum Arthropoda; class Malacostraca; order Decapoda; family Palinuridae; genus Panulirus; species Panulirus ornatus. The sequence goes on along the minus strand of NC_092247.1, from coordinate 16,572,479 downwards.
ACCATGGAAAGCTGTGTAGGTATGTATATTTGCGTGTGTGGACGTATGTATATACATGTGTATGGGGGGGGGGGTTGGGCCATTTCTTTCGTCTGTTTCCTTGCGCTACCTCGCAAATGCGGGAGACAGCGACAAAGTATAAAAAAAAAAAAAAGATATATATATATGTATATATATATATATATATATATATATATATATATATATATATATATATATATATATATATATGCATACAAAAACACATACATATATACACAAGTACATAATTCATACTTGCTGCCTTTACTCTTTCCCGTCAATAACCTGCCACACATGAAATGACAACACCTTCCCCCCACACGCGTGTGAGGTAGCACTAGGAAAAGACAACAAAGGCCACATTCGTTCACAATCAGTCTCTAGCTGTCATGTATAATGCACCGAAACCACTGCTCCCTTTCCACATCCAGGCCCCACAAAACTTTCCATGGTTTACCACAGACGCTTCATATGACCTGGTTTAATCCATTGACAGCACGTTAACCCCAGTATATCACATCATTCCAATTCACTCTATTCCTTGAACGCCTTTCACCTTCATGCATGTTCAGGCCCCGATCAATCAAAATCTTTTTCACTCCATCCTTCCACCTCCAATTTGGTCTCTCACTTCTCATTCCCTCCACCTCTGACACATATATCCTTTGTGTCAATCTTTCCTCACTCATCCTCTCCATGTGACCAAACCATTTCAATACACCCTCTTCTGCTCCCTCAACCACACTCTTTTTATTACCAAACATATCTCTCTGTGGAAGATGAAAGCCGACAAGGAATTGGGTTTGGATAGTATTGCAGTGGAATTTATTAAAAAAGGGGTAACTGTGTTGTTGACTGGTTGGTAAGGATATCTAATGTATGTATAATTCATGGTGAGGTGCCTGAGGATTGGCAGAATGCATGTATAGTGCTATTATACAAAGGCAAAGGGAAGGTGAGTGTTCAAATTAAAGAGGTATGAGTTTGTTGAGGATTCCTGGGAAATTATATGGGAGGGTATTGATTGAGAGGGTTAAAACATGTACAGAGCATCAGATTGGGGAAGAGCAGTGTGGTTTCAGAAAAGGTAGAGGATGCGTGGATCAAGTGTTTCCATTGAAGAATGTGTAGCATTTATGGATCTAGAGAAGGCATATGATAAGAGTTGATAGTGATGCTCTATGGAAGGTATTAAGAGTATATGGTGTGGGAGGCAAGTTGCTAGAAACAGTGAAAAGTTTTTACTGAGGATGTAAGGCATGTGTACGAGTACGAAGAGAGGAAAGTGATTGGTTTTCAGTGAATGTCGGTTTGCAGAAGGAGTGCACCATGTCTCCATGGTTGTTTAATTTGTTTATGGATGGGGTTGTTAGGGAGGTGAATGCAAGACTTTTGGAAAGAGGGGCAAGTATGCTGTCTCTTGTGGATGAGAGGGCTTGGGAAGTGAGTCAGTTGTTGTTTGCTGATGATACAGCAATGGTGGCTGATTCGGGTGAGAAACTGCAGAAGCTGGTGACTGAGCTTGGTAAAGTGTGTGAAGGAAGAAAGCTGAGAGTAAATGTGAATAAGAGCAAGGTTATTAGGTACAATAAGGTTGAGGGACAAGTCAATTGGGAAGTAAGTTTGAATGGAGAAAAACTGGAGGAAGTGAAGTGTTTTAGATATCTGGGAGTGGATTGGGCAGTGGATAGAACCATGGAAGCAGAAGTAAATCATAAGGTGGGGGAGGGGGTGAAAGTTCTGGGAGCATTGAAAAATGTGTGGAAGGCGAGAACATTATCTAGGACAGCAAAAAATGGGTATGTTTGAAGGAATAGTGGTGCTAATAATGTTATATGGTTGTGAGGCGTGGGCTATAGATAGAGTTGTGTGGAGGAGGGTGGATGTGTTGGAAATGAGATGTCTGAGGACAATATGTGGTATGAGGTGGTTTCATTGAGTAAGTAATGAAAGGGAAAGAGAGATGTGTGGTAATAAAAAGAGTGTGGTTGAGAGAGCAGAAGAGGGTGTGCTGAAATGATTTGGTCACATGGAGAGAATGAGTGAGGAAAGAGTGACAGAGGATATATGTGTCAGAGGTGGAGGGAACAAGGAGAAGTTGGAGACCAAATTGGAGGTGGAAAGATGGAGTGAAAAAGATTTTGAGCAATCAGGGCCTGAACATGCAGGAGGGTGAAAGGCATGAGAGGAAGAGAGTGAATTGGAACGACGTGGTATACCAGGGGTCGATGTGCTGTCAGTGGATTGAACCAGAGCATGTGAAGCATCTGAGGTAAATCATGGAAACTTTTGTGGGGCCTGGACGTGGAAAGGGAGCTGTGGTTTCAGTGCATTATACATGACAGCTAGAGACTGAGTGTGAACAAATGTGGCCTTTGTTGTCTTTTCCTAGCACTACCTCACATGAATGCAGGGGAGGGGGTTGTCATTTCGTGTGTGGCGGGTTGGCAACAGGAATGAATAATGGCAGCAAGTATGAATTATGTACCTGTGTGTATATGTACATGTCTTTGTATGTATATATATATGTATACACTGAAATGTATAGGTATGTATATGTGTGTGTGTGGACATTTATGTATATACATATGTATGTAGGTGGATTGGGCCATTCTTTTGTCTGTTTCCTAGCGCTACCTTCCTAATGCGGGAGACAGTGACAAAGTATAATAAAATAATAAAATACTCTCTTACCCTTTCATTACTTACTTGATCAAACCACTTCACACCACATATTGTCCTCAAACATCTCATTTCCAACACATCCACCCACCTCCACACAACCCTATCTATAGCCCACACCTCGCAACCATTTAACATTGTTGGAACCACTATTCCTTCAAACATGCCCATTTTTGCTTTCCGAGATAATATTCTTGCCTTCCAGACATTTTTCAAAGCTCCCAGAACTTTCAACCCCTCCCCCACTCTGTGACTCACTTCTGCTTCCATGGGTCCATTCGCTGCCAAATCCACTCCCAGATATCTAAAACACTTCACTTTCTCCAGTTTTTCTCCATTCAAACTTACCTCCCAATTTACTTGTCCCTCAACCCTACTGTACCCAATAACCTTGCTCTTGTTCACATTTACTCAGCTTTCTTCTTTCACACACATTACCAAACTGCAGTTTCTCACTAGAATCAGCCACCAGCGCTGTATCATCAGGGAACAACAACTGACTCACTTCCCAAGCCCTCTCATCCACAACAGACTGCATACTTGCCCCTCTCTCCAAAACCCATGCATTCACCTCCCTAACAACCTCATCCATAAACAAATTAAACAACCATGGAGACATCATGCATCCCTGCCGCAAACCAACATTCACTGAGAACCAATCACTTTCCTCTCTTCCTACACGTACACATGCCTTACATTCTCAATAAAAACCTTTCACTGCTTCTAGCAACTTGCCTCCCACACCATATACTCTTAATACCTTCCAAAGAGCATTTCTATCAACTCTATCATATGCTTTCTCTAGATCCATAAATGCTACATACAAATCAATTTGTTTTCTAAGTATTTCTCACATACATTCTTCAAAGCAAACACCTGATCCACACATCGTCTACCACTTCTAAAACCATACTGCTCTTCCCTAATCTCATGCTCTGTACATGCTTTCACCCTCTCAATTAATACCCTCCCATATAGTTTCCCAGGAATACTCAAAAAACTTATACCTCTGTAATTTGAGCACTCACTTTTATCCCCTTTGCCTTTGTACAACAGCACTATACATGTATTCCACCAATCCTCAGGCACTTCATCATGAGTAATGCATAGATTAAATATCCTTACCAACCAGTCAACAACACAGTTACCTCCTTTTTTAATAAATTCCACAGCAATACCATCCAAACCAGCTGCTTTGCCGGCTTTCATCTTTCACAAAGCATTTATTAACTCTTCTCTGTTTACCAAATCATTCTCCCTGACCCTCTCACTTTGCACACCTCCCCGATCAAAATACTATATCTATATCTATATCTATATACTATATCTGCTACATTATCATCTAACACATTTAACAGACCTTCAAAATACTCACCCCATCTCCTTCTCACATCACCACTACTTGTTATTACCTCCCCATTAGCCCTCTTCACTGATGTTCCCATTTGTTCTCTTGTCTTATGCACTTTATTTCCCTCCTTCCAAAACATCTTTTTATTCTCCCTAAAATTTAATGATACTCTCTCACCCCAACTCTCATATGCCCTCTTTTTCACCTCTTGCACCTTTCTCTTGACCTCCTGCCTTTTTCTTTTATACATCTCCCAGCCATTTGCATTATTTCCTTGCAAAAATGCCTCTCTTCTCTTTCACTAACAATCTTACTTCTTCATCCCACCACTCACTGCCCTTTCTAATCTACCCACCTCCTACACTTCTCATGCCACAAGCATCTTTTCCACAAGCCATCACTGCTTCAGTAAATACATCCCATTCCTCCCCCACTCCCCTTACGTCCCTTGCTCTCACCTTTTTCCATTCTGCACTCAGACTCTCCTGGTACTTCCTCACACAAGTCTCCTTCCCAAGCTCACCTACTCTCACCACTCTCTTCACCCAAACATACTCTCTTCTTTTCTGAAAAGCTCTACAAATCTTCACCCTCACCTCCACAAGATAATGATCAGACTTCCCTCCAGTTGCACCTCTCAACACATTACCATCCAAAAGTTTCTCTTTCAAGCACCTATCAATTAACAAATAATCCAATAATGCTCTCTGGCCATCTCTCCTACTTACATACGTATACTTATGTATATCTCTCTTTTTAAACCAAGCATTCTCAATCACCAGTCTTTTTTCAGCACATAAATCTACAAGCTCTTCACCACTTACATTTACAACACTGAACACCCCATGTACACCAATAATTCCCTCAACTGCCACATTACTCATCTTTGCATTCAAATCACCCATCACTATAACCTGGTCTCGTGCATCAAAACTGCAAACACAGTCACTCAGCTGCTCCCAAAACACTTGCCTCTCATGATCTTTCTTCTTGAGCCCAAGTGCATATGCACCAATAATCACCCATCTCTCTCCATCCACTTTCAGTTTTACCCATATCAATCTAGAGTTTACTTTCTTACACTCTATCACATACTCCCACCACTCCTGTTTCAGGAGTAGTGCTACTCCTTCCTTTGCTCTAGTCCTCTCACCAACTCCTGACATTACTCCCAAAACACTCCAAGACCACTCTTCCCCTTTACCCTTTAGCTTCGTTTCACTCAGAGCCAAAACATCCAGGTTCCTTTCCACAAACATACAACCTATCTCTCCTTTTTTCTCATCTTGGTTACATCCACAGACATTTAGACATCCCAATCTGAGCCTTCGAGGAGGATGAGCACTCCCCGGCTGACTACTTCTTCTGTTTCCCCTTTTAGAAAGTTAAAATACAAGGAAAGGAGGGTTTCTAGCCCACCGCTCCCGTCCCCTTTAGTCGCCTTCTATGACATGCAGGGAATGTGCAGGAAATACTCTTTCTCCCCTATCCCAAGGGATATATGTATGCATAAATGCCCATACATGCACATATACATATATATCCATTTCAATGTTTACATACATATACATACACAGACATATGCATGTATACACATGCACATATTCATACTTGCTGCCTTCATCCATTCCCGTCACCATTGCACCACACAGGAAACAGCATCACCCCCTCCCCACTTTCCAGTGTGGTAGTGCCAGATAAAGACAAAAAGGCCACATTCATTTACACTCAGTCTCTCGCTGTCATGTGTACCGAACAGAAACCACAGCTCCCTTTTCACATCCAGGCCCCACAGACCTTTCCATGGTTAACCACAGATGCTTTTCTTGCCCTAGTTCAGTCTATTGACAGTACATCAACCCCGGTGTACCACATCATTCCAATTCACTCTATTCCTTTCACGCCTTTCACCCTCTGTATGTTCAGGCCCCAATCACTCAAAATCTTTTTCACTCCATCCTTCCACCTACAATTTTGTCTCCTGCTTCTCCATGTACCCTCCACTTCTAACACAAATATCCTCTTTGTCAACCTTTCCTCACTCATTCTCTCATATGTCCAAACCAATTCAACACACCCTCTTCTGCTCTTTCAACCACACTCTTTTCATTATCGTACATCTCTCTTATCCTTTCATTCCTTACTCAATCAAACCCATATAACCTATCACTAGCCAGGTACCAATCTTAGCAACCAACCCCTATTTGCTAGCAGAGAGTTAGTTTCCTTGACTACTGTCCCAAGGTGGAACTCTGGCGACAAGATTGGACATTTTTTAAATCCCAAGTCCCTGACAAGCATCTTTTGTTCCCTTCCATTTTGATATTCTTCTACCTATCAAATGAGTTTCCCCCTTACTCTTGCCTAGTGATCCACTTGCTTATTTAGCCTCCCATGCAGTGCACAGTCAAATGCTCTCTGGTAATCCAGACACAATTAATGAACCCAACTTCCCTTTTGTTTATGGCAAAGCTCACTCCCTCATAGAAATCTAAGAGGTTTGCTTCACATGAACTTCTTTCTCTTCCCCCCCCCCTTCTCAAGTACAGGAGGTCAACTGTGTATGACATTTAGGCCACCAGAAAGACACTATAGACCGTCTGCATCACCAATGAGCTTGTATAGCTAAGAGAAAGAACAGTGCCCTAGTGGAGGCAATCATCATTAGAAGGTAACCATCAGCACAAGGAAGATGGCTGAAAGAAAAAGTTTTATTACCATCTAGCCTACATATCAACAAAATGAATTCATCCAGTAAACAACAACATAGTCATAATCAAATTTTTTAAGAAACTTCAACAACCCACCTATATGCGGTATCCAGGGCACTTTTTAAAGCTTCCATCTTGCCTTCCAGCTCAGCATTTTCTGCATTTGCATCTTTCACCATCTGCTCTAAGCGCTGGTTAGTTAGGTTTAATTGGCACACAGCATCAATCTGGCGACGTTCCATGTCTTCTTTGGCAGACAGTTGTTTTCTCAAGCGTTCTAATTCACGAGACTGCTCCTCAAGCTTGTCTCTAAGGTATAAATTCAAAGATATCATGACAGTCTTTTTTCATTGAATACTGAGTACAAAATCTTCAAAACATTTTTACACTTACTTTCAAGTTGAATTATAATGTATCAATCCACAGTATTTCAAAATTCTCATAAAACAAATATAAGCATTTAAAAGCAGAAAAGATCTTAAGGACTACAGTTTAAAATCTTATAAAACATATGAAATTGCATAAGTTCACTTTACTAAACACGTATAATATGAAGTATGAAAAACATTTTCTCTTCAGGGTGGTGTCCTGCAAAACATGAGATATCTTGGATCTCTGTGGGTTAGAAACCTCAGCTCCTCATGCTAAGTTAAATGCCTCTCACCCCTTGTTAACCACCTTTTAGGCAATAAGCATCTTTCTCTAACCAGTCAATAACCCCACTCAACGATGACATCATGGTCCCCAGCCATCAATACTGACCTGCCTTAGAATTCTCAGAACACAGACATCAACCCTGTAGTGATCATTTCTTTTTTTTTCTAATAGAGGGAAAGGGAAAGGAGGGAACATGAAGTATGAAAAAATGCTTGTGAAACACTGTTCCAGAGAATTTTCATACTTCAAACTTTTTCTTTTATAAGACTCCAGTCCCAGACAAAAGGCAACATCAAGGCTGTGCCTTAATTGAAATATAAAGAGAATTATGAAATGGATAAAGAAAGAAAAGGGAAAGTATCTACGAATTTTGGAGAAAGTGAAGACCTGTTTTTTGAAATGTGTCAGGCCATAGTTATTGGAAAAAACACAAGATAGAGTTCCAAAGCTTTGACGAGTATGGAAAGAAAAAGGTATCAAAATGGCCCACCCTTGAGGTGCCTATGGCCACACAATAATCATGTGATGCAGCAGCTTGACAAATAGTGCATGGTCTAACTAGTGGTGGGGGCATACAAACAGCCAGTTCTTGGGAGAAAAAAACAAAGTAATACCTATAGAAGCAGGTAAGTGAACCAACCATGTGGCATAGGGCAAGGTGGTCAAGTTTGGAAGCTACCCTGGAACAGTTTATAAGTCAGATTGTTTTCAACTCAACTCTGTCAAGTAAGCATACAGAGCTAGAACCATCCCAAATGCGGATGTCACTTCATCCCAAAAGTTATGACAACATAGCGAACTAGAGAAAATGGGACAGAGACATACTTGTTTTCAAGAGAACAAATAAAGCAAAATCATTACTCTTTGCATAATCTTTGACACACAAGGGTTCTTCTATTCCATCAGTGGCAACCCAAGGACCATACCAGACTGACCCCCAACAGCTAGAGTAGGGTATCATTGACAGATATAGTATGCCATGGCTAAAGAAAGGCCAATAGTGGATGCTAACTTCCTGAACGTATGACGTGGCATGCATACAAACTGGTCTCACAAAATAAGAATCTTTGTCTTAAAAGAGATGCTCCTTACTGGGAGAAGTTTCAAGACTCCTGAATACCAGATGATGCTTTCTTAGAATCCATGGTGAACTCCATCAATCTGAGATTTCACTGCCATAAGGAACAATTCTCATGTCTAGAAATTGCACTGTAACTCTAAAACTCTTCTTTTAACCTAAAAGCTATTTAAAGAGAGTATGATGATGAATCACTGAGGTGCTATAATGTCAATGAAAAATCTTGTTTTACAAAATCATGACTTAATAATCTTGTTACATTGCAGAAGGGAGACAACCCTTAATAAACAGAGCAAAGAAACCTACCAAATTTAGGTCTTACAAGAAGTATATCAAAGATCCACCAAAGAAATTAATACCCTTGAGTTAATCATGAAAATGCTTGAAAAGACTCAGCATAGAATTTATGACATTCAGAAGAACCTGAATTTTCAAGAAAAGATGCTCCAAAATATATATCTTGAGTAGAAAAATTCAAAATTGTGGAGATCACTTCAATGCTCCTTAAATCTCAAGACTAATTGAAGTCAAACAACAACTATGATGTGTAAACTGCAAAGTCCAGAGTTTCAACATTAGGCTCCTGAGTCAAGATCAGGTGGTCTAATAAAGTCTGAGATGTCATGCAAGGAGAATCAAGATCAAAAGACTTCTGAAACCAAGATTGTCTCGACCAATTTGCACTACAGAGTCACCAAATCCCACAACAAATTAAATATGAAAAAGAATGCCCATAAAACTGTTGAAGGGAAGAGATAAATTTGCTTTCAACAATTTCAATTCATGATTAGGGTATCTGTGATACAGCTCCATTTTGAAAAAAACATAGTTTAGCGGAACGGCATTAGCCTTTGTGGCAAGGAGACCTACCAAAAGAGCTAACATCAATGAAAGAACAATTAGAGTGCACATTTCTTGATTTTTTTTTCTTTTTCCAGTGAGGAATCTGCATAAGTCTTCATCATTAAGCACTAAGCTGCCAGTGAAAAACTGAATACCACTGCTAAAAATCAAGACATGCTAGGAGAAGAGGAAGGATGAGCCCAAAGCTTCTTCAAGATGACATGCAAGGATATTTGTTCCTCCCACCAAATGTTCACATTTACTTGAATCAAGGATGTAGAAAGAACTACCCATTTCAAAGGCCCTTGCAGAACCTCATATCTGTGCCACAGCCTAGAACAATGAGAAGTTCTTGGAGAAACACCACTAAAGATTTTGGAAACCAAAGACAAAGTGGTTTGTTTATATAAATAGTTACCTTTTTCTAACTACAGTCTCACCAAAACATGATACTAAGTTGTGCCACTGAAATCTCTGAAAAAAAGTGCTCTAGCTGATGCCATGACACCTCTCATAGGAACCACTAATAGGCACGTTATGTCATCTAAGTGTTCATTCCCAAAGATAAAGAAAGAACCAGTATGAGTGAAACCTGACTAGGTAAAAGGGAGACTTCTTAGATGACAATAAAACCTGCTTTAAAAAAGGGATACCATAAGTATATACCAAAGTATGACAGGTAATACCTCGTGTGGTTATTAAGTGAAAAACTTTGTAGAGAAACAAAAAATCAAAGCCTTTTCTTGTGAAGCAGAAAAGATACTTGTCATGCAAGAACTATGAAGACTAAGCACAACATGAAGGGTACTAATTGAAATGTCAAGAAGGGTCTAAATGAACACCAGAACAAGTCTCACATTCTGGGATGAGTCCAAATGTGCCAGTAAAAATCCTTTAGGTCTATAATGACTGTTCTTTCATCTAATTATAAAGACTGGCAGAAGCTCAGTACAACAGACATCTTAGTCCTGAGTTTTGATACAGATATAAAGCAAATGTAGATCCAGTAATACTTTTTTTTTTCTCAGAAGGGTACTGAATAAAAAACTGGTTCCTATGAAGATCCCTGAATAAAAAACTGGTTTCTATGAAGATTGTGTGTTTCATTTGCAGATTCTGTATGTATACTTACCTATTACCTATTTGTAATGGCCCATTTGTACTATACAGGGAGAAAGTTCTACACTAATGGGGCTCCCATCTATTGAAATCTCTCTACTATCAAGCACCTTTTTAATCATCTATATACTGTTTGCATTAACAATTTCATAATTCAGTTTCTTTCATTCATCCAATACTCTTTTACTGTAAATACAAGAATCCTATATAATTTTTCTAACAAATCTATTGCTTAATTTCACATTATGGTCTTTGGTTGTTCTATTTTTGCATCTTTCAAAGAACTGATCACTGTTAACTTCATCAAACTGGTTTAAAACTAAAAGGTTGTGATCAGATCATCCCTCATTCTTCTGTCTTCCATGCTGAGTAAATCTAAAGCCTGTATCCTTTTCCTTTAATTCTGTATCTTTAATTCTGATAACATTTTTGTTGCCCTCCAGATCCCTCTCAATTAATTCTTCATGCTTCTTGAAGTGAGGTGACTAAACTAGAGAAGCATATTCTAGCTCTGGCATATAGCAGGATTGGGAATACCTTGCTGAATAATTCCTTATCCATACATTTGAATGCTATTCTAATAATATTAGGCAGCTAATATTCATATCAAGACTTTCCATCCTCAATACTTTACATTTACATGAGCTGAGTTTCATTAACCAAATATCAGATCAACTTTGAAGTTTGTCTAAGCCTCATTGTAGATGGATGCAATCCTCTTCAATTTTCATTTCCCTCATGACCTTGGTATCATTTGCAAATACATTCAGGGAAGAGTCCTGTCTTTCTTACAAGTCAATTACATAGATAAAGAAACTCAATGGTTCCAGAACAGACCCCCTGTGGCATGCTACTAGTGACCACAACTTGCTGCAAAAAAAGGCTTCCTGAAATGCATATCTTATTTCTGTCCAATAAGAAAATCTATCCATTATTACAGCCTCCCCTTTATTTCTGCCTGAAGTCCAGCTTCTTAATCAACCCAGTATGTGGTAAGTTTTACATTCTTTGTGGCAGTCTAGATATAAATAACACACCCAGCCTTATCTTTTGTCTAAAATGGAACTAACGTTAAACATGATCTTTCCCTGAAACCATGCTGTCTCTTAGTAGTTTCTTCTTTACAAAGTAGTCACTGGTTGGCTTTCTGACTATCTTTTTCATTACTTTTGAGACCACACTCACCAGATGCAAGTGTACACTTCAGAGCATCCTCCCGGTCTCCCTTTTTAGAGATTACTTATGACTTTAACTCTTTTGCATTCCCCTGGCACTTAACTTTTCTACAGTGAAATCTTGAATAACACTTCAAGCAGCTTATCAATCACATCAGCACACATGTTCATCACATATGGAAAAATCTCATCAAGACCATGAGTCTTATATGGATCAAACTCTTTCAGAGTCTTTATTAAAGTATTTCAATGCTCTTCAAGATTGACTGATTTTGTGGAATTTATAAAGCACTAGACACTAATGTTTATTCAGTACTTTTTGTCATGAAAAGGGTATCTAACACTTAAAGCTATTTTATATTTTCATCATAAATTGTCGCTGTCTCCCGCATTAGCGAGGTAGTGCAAGGAAACAGACGAAAGAATGGCCCAACCCACCAACATAGACATATACATACATACACGTCCACACACGCAAATATACATACCTATACATCTCATTGTATACATATATATACACACAGACATATACATATATACACATGTACATAATTCATACTGACTGCCCTTATTCATTCCCGTCGCCACCCTGCCACACATGAATTGAAAACCCCCTCCCCCGCATGTGCGCAATATAGCGCTAGGAAAAGACAATAAAGGCCACATTCGTTCACACTCAGTCTCTAGCTGTCATGTATAATGCACTGAAACCACAGCTCCCTTTCCACATTCAGGCCACACAAACTTTCCATGGTTTACCCCAGACGCTTCACATGCCCTGGTTCAATCCACTGACAGCACGTTAACCCCAGTATACCACATCATTCCAATTCACTCTAGTCCTTGCACGCCTTTCACCCTCCTGCATGTTCAGGCCCCGATCACTCAAAATCTTTTTCACTCCATCCTTCCACATCCAATTTGGTCTCCCACTTCTCCTCGTTCCCTCCACCCTGACACATATATCCTCTTGGTCAATCTTTCCTCACTCATTCTTTCCATGTGACCAAACCACTTCAAAACACCCTCTTCTGCTCTCTCAATCACACTCTTTTTATTACCACACATCTCTCTTACCCTTTCATTACTTACTCAATCAAACCACCTCACACCACATATTGTCCTCAAATATCTCACTTCCAGCACATCCACCCTCCTCCGCACAACTCTATCTACAGCCCATACCTCGCACCATATAACATTGTTGGAACCACTATTCCTTCAAACATACCCATTTTTGCTTTCCAAGATAACATTTTCAACTTCCACACATTCTTCAACGCTCCCAGAACTTTCGCCCCCTCCCCCACCATATGATTCACTTCCGCTTCCATGGTTCCATCCGCTGCCATATCCACTCCCAGATATCTACTTTACCAAACTCAGTCACCAGCGTCTGCAGTTCCTCACATGAATCAGCCACCAGCGCTGTATCATTAGTGAACAATAACTGACTCACTTCCCAAGCTCTCTCATCCACAACAGACTGCACACTTGCCCCTCTTTCCAAAACTCTTACATTCACCTCCCTAACAACCCCATCCATAAACAAATTAAACAACCATGGAGACATCACACACCCCTGCCGCAAACCAACATTCACTGAGAACCAATCACTTTCCTGTCTTCCTACAAGTACACATGCCTTACACCCTCGATAAAAACGTTTCACTACTTCTAACAACTTGCCTCCCACACCATATATTCTTAATACCTTCCACAGAGCATCTCTATCAACTCTATCATATGCCTTCTCCAGATCCATAACTGCTACATACAAATCCATTTGCTTTTCTATTTCTCACATACATTTTTCAAAGCAAACACCTGATCCACACATCCTCTACCACTTCTGAAACCACACTGCTCTTCCCAATCTGATGTTCTGTATATGCCTTCACCCTCTCAATCAATACCCTCCCATATAATTTCCCAGGAATACTCAACAAACTTATACCTCAGTAATTTGAGCACTCACTCTCATCCCCTTTGCCTTTGTACAATGGAACTATGCAAGCATTCCGCCAGTCCTCAGGCACCTGACCATGAGTCATACATACATTAAATATCCTTACCAACCAGTCAACAATACAGTCACCCCCTTTTTTAATAGATTCCACTGCAATACCATCCAATGCCACTGCCTTGCCAGCTTTCATCTTCCGCAAAGCTTTTACTACCTCTTCTCTGTTTACCAAATCATTCTCCCTAACCCTCCCACTTTGCACACCACCTTGAACAAAACATCCTATATCTGCCACTCTATAATCAAACACATTCAACAAACCTTCAAAATACTCACTCCATCTCCTCACATCACCACTACTTATCATCACCTCTCCTTTAACCCCCTTCACTGATGTTCCCATTTGCTCCCTTGTCTTATGCACTTTATTTACCTCCTTCCAAAACATCTTTTTATTATCCCTAAAATCTAATGATACTCTCTCACCCCAACTCTCATTTGCCCTCTTTTTCACCTCTTGCACCTTTCTCTTGACCTCTGCCTCTTTCTTTTATACATCTCCTACTCATTTGCATTATTTCCCTGCAAAAAATTGTCTAAATGCCTCTCTTTTCTCTTTCACTAATAATCTTACTTCTTCATCCCACCACTCACTACCCTTCCTGATCTGCCCACCTCCCACGCTTCTCATGCCACAAGCATCTTTTGCACAAGCCATCACTGCTTCCCTAAATACATCCCATTCCTCCCCCACTCCCCTTACCTCCTTTGTTCTCACCTTTTCCCATTCTGTACTCAGTCTCTCGTGGTACTTCCTCACACAAGTCTCCTTCCCAAGCTCACTTACTCTCACTACTCTCTTCACCCCAACATTCTCTCTTCTTTTCTGAAAACCTTTACAAATCTTCACCTTCACCTCCACAAGATAATGATTAGACATCCCTCCAGTTGCACCTCTCAGCACATTAACATCCAAAAGTCTCTCTTTCACGCGCCTATCAATTAACACGTAATCCAGTAACGCTATCTGGCCATCTCTCCTACTTACATATGTATACTTATGTATAGCTCTCTTTTTAAACCAGGTATTCCCAATCACCAGTCCTTTTTCAGCACATAAATCTACAAGCTCTTCACCATTTCCATTTACAATACTGAACACCCCATGTACAGCAATTATTCCCTCAACTGCCACATTACTCACCTTTGCATTCAAGTCACACATCACTATAACCCGGTCTCGTGCATCAAAACTACTAACACATTCATTCAGCTGCTCCCAAAACATTTGCCTCTCATGATCTTTCTTCTCATGCCCAGGTGCATATGCACCAATAATCACCAATCTCTCTCCATCAGCTTTCAGTTTTACCCATATCAATCTAGAGTTTACTTTCTTACACTCTATCACATACTCCCACAACTCCTGTTTCAGGAGTAGTGCTACTCCTTCCCTTGCTCTTGTCCTCTCACTAACCCCTAACTTTACTCCCAAGACATTCCCAAACCACTCTTCCCCTTTACCCTTAAGCTTCGTTTCACTCAGAACCAAAACATCCAGGTTCCTTTCCTCAAACATACTACCTATCTCTCCTATTTTCTCATCTTGGTTACATCCACACACATTTAGACACCCCAATCTGAGCCTTCGAGGAGGATGAGCACTCCCCGCATGACTCCTTCTTCTATTTCCCCGTTTAGAAAGATAAAATACGAGGGGAGGGTTTCTAGCCCTCTGCTCCCGTCCCTTTTAGTCGCCTTCTACGACACATGAGGAATGTGTGGGAAGTATTCTTTCTCCCCTATCCCCAGGGATAAAACCATCTATACAGAAATATATATTTTGGCTCCTTTAAAAGATATCTAGAAATGTATCATCTTACTTCCTACCTCAGGAATCCCCTTTATTTTCTATAATATACTATGTTACCTTACTACAGTGTAAAACTTTGAGCAAGTATGAAAAAATTGGCATTTCATATATTTTGGCTTACTTTAAAGAATTTATCCACCTATCAACATTGACATTTTTAAAATAAAATTCCTTTAATACTTATATTTCTTCCAAAGTTATCATATAATTCATATCTGCCTCTGAGGCTCAATTTTTAGGCTTTCCATTGGTGCATGTTAATACTGAGACTCCAGGTGCCACATGTTGCGGAAGGTTCTTTATCCATTACCCCTTCCACAGCACATGATTTCTGAAAAGTTAATTGCCTCGTGCCCTACAAGATCTAAATTCCAAAAGAAATCTTTTCCCCCAACAAAATATATCTATACCATACATATTGAAAAAAGTAAATCCTTTCCACTTTATTAATGTGGGAGGGTACAGGAGGGCGTGGCAGGGAATACTGTGTGCTCTGGATGGCAGTGTGACTCTCTTATTTATGTACTTACATGGTGAATGCAAAATTTTCTAAATGTGATTTCATTCTACATACACCTAAAAACATTATACAGCATAAGGCATTTCATCAAGATTATAATTTAATTATTTGTTTATATGTGTATTTCTTACATTCTCTACAAATTATTCACATGTTCATCATCATTTACACAGATTGAAAATTATGAATAAATGAAAAAAAATGACATTACTATCAATTTTTTTTTTTTTTTTTTTTTGCTTTGTCGCTGTCTCCCGCGTTTGCGAGGTAGCGCAAGGAAACAGACGAAAGAAATGGCCCAACCCCCCCCCATACACATGTATATACATACATCCACACACGCAAATATACATACCTACACAGCTTTCCATGGTTTACCCCAGACACTTCACATGCCCCGATTCAATCCACTGACAGCACGTCAACCCCGGTATACCACATCGCTCCAATTCACTCTATTCCTTGCCCTCCTTTCACCCTCCTGCATGTTCAGGCCCCGATCACACAAAATCTTTTTCACTCCATCTTTCCACCTCCAATTTGGTCTCCCTCTTCTCCTCGTTCCCTCCACCTCCGACACATATATCCTCTTGGTCAATCTTTCCTCACTCATTCTCTCCATGTGCCCAAACCATTTCAAAACACCCTCTTCTGCTCTCTCAACCACGCTCTTTTTATTTCCACACATCTCTCTTACACTTACGTTACTTACTCGATCAAACCACCTCACACCACACATTGTCCTCAAACGTCTCATTTCCAGCACATCCATCCTCCTGCGCACAACTCTATCCATAGCCCACGCCTCGCAACCATACAACATTGTTGGAACCACTATTCCTTCAAACATACCCATTTTTGCTTTCCGAGATAATGTTCTCGACTTCCACACATTCTTCAAGGCTCCCAGAATTTTCGCCCCCTCCCCCACCCTATGATCCACTGCCGCTTCCATGGTTCCATCCGCTGCCAGATCCACTCCCAGATATTTAAAACACTTCACTTCCTCCAGTTTCTCTCCATTCAAACTCACCTCCCAATTGACTTGACCCTCAACCCTACTGTACCTAATAACCTTGCTCTTATTCACATTTACTCTTAACTTTCTTCTTTCACACACTTTACCAAACTCAGTCACCAGCTTCTGCAGTTTCTCACATGAATCAGCCACCAGCGCTGTATCAACAGCGAACAACAACTGACTCACTTCCCAAGCTCTCTCATCCCCAACAGACTTCATACTTGCCCCTCTTTCCAAAACTCTTGCATTCACCTCCCTAACAACCCCATCCATAAACAAATTAAACAACCATGGAGACATCACACATACCCTGCCGCAAACCTACATTCACTGAGAACCAATCACTTTCCTCTCTTCCTACACGTACACATGCCTTACATCCTCGATAAAAACTTTTCACTGCTTCTAACAACTTGCCTCCCATACCATATATTCTTAATACCTTCCACAGAGCATCTCTATCAACTCTATCATATTCCTTCTCCAGATCCATAAATGCTACATACAAATCCATTTGCTTTTCTAAGTATTTCTCACATACATTCTTCAAAGCAAACACCTGATCCACACATCCTCTACCACTTCTGAAACCACACTGCTCTTCCCCAATCTGATGCTCTGTACATGCCTTCACCCTCTCAATCAATACCCTCCCATATAATTTACCAGGAATACTTAACAAACTTATACCTCTGTAATTTGAGCACTCACTCTTATCCCCTTTGCCTTTGTACAATGGCACTATGCACGCATTCCGCCAATCCTCAGGCACCTCACCATGAGTCATACATACATTAAATAACCTTACCAACCAGTCAACAATACAGTCACCCCCTTTTTTAATAAATTCCACTACAATACCATCCAAACCTGCTGCCTTGCCGGCTTTCATCTTCCGCAAAGCTTTTACTACCTCTTCTCTGTTTACCAAATCATTTTCCCTAACCCTCTCACTTTGCACACCACCTCGACCAAAACACCCTATATCTGCCACTCTATCATCAAACACATTCAACAAACCTTCAAAATACTCACTCCATCTCCTTCTCATATCACCACTACTTGTTATCACCTCCCCATTTGCGCCCTTCACTGAAGTTCCCATTTGCTCCTTTGTCTTACGCACTTTATTTACCTCCTTCCAGAACATCTTTTTATTCTCCCTAAAATTTAATGATACTCTCTCACCCCAACTCTCATTTGCCCTTTTTTTCACCTCTTGCACCTTTCTCTTGACCTCCTGTCTCTTTCTTTTATATGTCTCCCACTCAACTGCATTTTTTCCCTGCAAAAATCATCCAAATGCCTCTCTCTTCTCTTTCACTAATACTCTTACTTCTTCATCCCACCACTCACTACCCTTTCTAATCAACCCACCTCCCACTCTTCTCATGCCACAAGCATCTTTTGCGCAATCTATCACTGATTCCCTAAATACATCCCATTCCTCCCCCACTCCCCTTACTTCCATTGTTCTCACCTTTTTCCATTCTGTACTCAGTCTCTCCTGGTACTTCCTCACACAGGTCTCCTTCCCAAGTTCACTTACTCTCACCACCCTCTTCACCCCAACATTCACTCTTTTTTTCTGAAAACCCATACAAATCTTCACCTTAGCCTCCACAAGATAATGATCAGACATCCCTCCAGTTGCACCTCTCAGCACATTAACATCCAAAAGTCTCTCTTTCGCGCGCCTGTCAATTAACACGTAATCCAATAATGCTCTCTGGCCATCTCTCCTACTTACATAAGTATACTTATGTATATCTCGCTTTTTAAACCAGGTATTCCCAATCATCAGTCCTTTTTCAGCACATAAATCTACAAGCTCTTCACCATTTCCATTTACAACACTGAACACCCCATGTATACCAATTATTCCCTCACCTGCCACATTACTCACCTTTGCATTCAAATCACCCATCACTATAACCCGGTCTCGTGCATCAAAACCACTAACACACTCATTCAGCTGCTCCCAAAACACTTGCCTCTCATGATCTTTCTTCTCATGCCCAGGTGCATATGCACCAATAATCACCCATCTCTCTCCATCAACTTTCAGTTTTACCCATATTAATTGAGAATTTACTTTCTTACATTCTATCACATACTCCCACAACTCCTGTTTCAGGAGTACTGCTACTCCTTCCCTTGCTCTTGTCCTCTCACTAACCCCTGACTTTACTCCCAAGACATTCCCAAACCACTCTTCCCCTTCACCCTTGAGCTTCGTTTCACTCAGAGCCAAAACATCCAGGTTCCTTTCCTCAAACATACTACCTATCTCTCCTTTTTTCACATCTTGGTTACATCCACACACATTTAGGCACCCCAATCTGAGCCTTCGAGGAGTATGAGCACTCCCCGCGTGACTCCTTCTTGTTTCCCATTTTAGAAAGTTAAAAAAAATACAAGGAGGGGAGGATTTCTGGCCCCCCGCTCCCGTCCCCTCTAGTCGCTTTCTACGACACGCGAGGAATGCGTGGGAAGTATTCTTTCACCCCTATCCCCCGGGATAATATACATATATATATATACACATACACACACATACACACACACACGCACATATACACACACACACACATACATATATATACATATGAAAAATGTAAAAAACAATTTAGAAAACTGAAACTTCTAGCTTGAAAATGAAAAGAAAAAAATGAATGTCACATAATGATTCAACCTCTGGCTATGGAAAAAGGAAATGTTTAATTTATTTACACAAAAGTCAATAGTAGTTTTCATCAATTTAACCACTGTATCAATAAGCTTCAATGTCTAAGCTACATTTTTTCCAATTTCACTATTTTCTTGTCAAAGCACCATGTATGAAAACTATCACTCCAGTAACACAACTATAAACATTTTTTTTTTTTTTTTTTTTTTTTTTTTTTTATACTTTGTCGCTGTCTCCCGCGTTTGCGAGGTAGCGCAAGGAAACAGACGAAAGAAATGGCCCAACCCCCCCCATACACATGTACATACACACGTCCACACACGCAAATATACATACCTACACAGCTTTCCATGGTTTACCCCAGACGCTTCACATGCCTTGATTCAATCCACTGACAGCACGTCAACCCCTGTATACCACATCGCTCCAATTCACTCTATTCCTTGCCCTCCTTTCACCCTCCTGCATGTTCAGGCCCCGATCACACAAAATCCTTTTCACTCCATCTTTCCACCTCCAATTTGGTCTCCCTCTTCTCCTCGTTCCCTCCACCTCCAACACATATATCCTCTTGGTCAATCTTTCCTCACTCATTCTCTCCATGTGCCCAAACCATTTCAAAACACCCTCTTCTGCTCTCTCAACAACGCTCTTTTTATTTCCACACATCTCTCTTACCCTTACGTTACTTACTCGATCAAACCACCTCACACCACACATTGTCCTCAAACATCTCATTTCCAGCACATCCATCCTCCTGCGCACAACTCTATCCACAGCCCACGCCTCGCAACCATACAACATTGTTGGAACTACTATTCCTTCAAACATACCCATTTTTGCTTTCCGAGATAATGTTCTCGACTTCCACACATTTTTCAAGGCTCCCAAAATTTTCGCCCCCTCCCCCACCCTATGATCCACTTCCGCTTCCATGGTTCCATCCGCTGACAGATCCACTCCCAGATATCTAAAACACTTCACTTCCTCCAGCCTCTCACCATTCAAACTCACCTCCCAATTGACTTGACCCTCAACCCTACTGTACCTAATAACCTTGCTCTTATTGACATTTACTCTTAACTTTCTTCTTCCACACACTTTACCAAACTCCGTCACCAGCTTCTGCAGTTTCTCACATGAATCCGCCACCAGCGCTGTATCATCAGCGAACAACAACTGACTCACTTCCCAAGCTCTCTCATCCCCAACAGACTTCATACTTGCCCCTCTTTCCAAAACTCTTGCATTTACCTCCCTAACAACCCCATCCATAAACAAATTAAACAACCATGGAGACATCACACACCCCTGCCGCAAACCTACATTCACTGAGAACCAATCACTTTCCTCTCTTCCTACACGTACACATGCCTTACATCCTCGATAAAAACTTTTCACTGCTTCTAACAACTTGCCTCCCACACCATATATTCTTAATACCTTCCACAGAGCATCTCTATCAACTCTATCATATGCCTTCTCCAGATCCATAAATGCTACATACAAATCCATTTGCTTTTCTAAGTATTTCTCACATACATTCTTCAAAGCAAACACCTGATCCACACATCCTCTACCACTTCTGAAACCACACTGCTCTTCCCCAATCTGATGCTCTGTACATGCCTTCACCCTCTCAATCAATACCCTCCCATATAATTTACCAGGAATACTCAACAAACTTATACCTCTGTAATTTGAGCACTCACTCTTATCCCCTTTGCCTTTGTACAATGGCACTATGCAAGCATTCCGCCAATCCTCAGGCACCTCACCATGAGTCATACATACATTAAATAACCTTACCAACCAGTCAACAATACAGTCACCCCCTTTTTTAATAAATTCCACTGCAATACCATCCAAACCTGCTGCCTTGCCGGCTTTCATCTTCCGCAAAGCTTTTACTACCTCTTCTCTGTTTACCAAAATCATTTTCCCTAACCCTCTCACTTTGCACACCACCTCGACCCAAACACCCTATATCTGCCACTCTGTCATCAGACACATTCAACAAACCTTCAAAATACTCATTCCATCTCCTTCTCACATCACCACTACTTGTTATCACCTCCCTATAAACATTTACTTCCCCTTTAAAAAAGTTCTGGGGAAGTCTGTCTCGATACACTGCGGGACACTACCACCTGACGAGGTTTGTGTTGCAATGGTTTTTGATTCACAAACGTAGTAGCATCACTGGTGGCCAAGGTAGATCCGTTGGCGAAGAGGAGCTCATGAAACATGTCGACAAGCATGCTACTGCAGGCAGGAGTGAAGGCTGATGCAAACTTCAGATGGCAAAGAAACTGGAGGCACCACATCAGGCAAGAGGACGAGGCAGCTCCCGCCAGTCTGGGCATCGTAGTAGTAGGTGTTGATGGAGATCATGCCAGGTCGGGAGCCATCATAGGAGCCGGCCAGGTAGAAGGCTCCGGCGCCGTCCGGCGAGGGGTCAGCCACAACCTTCAGCTCAGCCTTGGGGATGTTGATGAAGACCTCATGCAGCCTGGGCGGGATCACGTTGTACAACAGCTCCTCGAAGCCCCGCATCAGGTGGTCAGGATCGTCGTAAAAGAACTGTGAATCATTCCTGATCATGGCAGAGAAGTCTGGGACGGACATGTTGTAGCCTAGCTCAGCCACGATTACTCTTGTAAACTTTTCATCAATATCTTGGATACGTGGCTGTTGACAGCCAGGCGAACTCATGTACACCGATGCAACCCAGTAACTGCTTCAAGAACAGCCCCATTACAACCACTGGGAACATCGTCATCACTAACTACCAGCCAGACTGTATAGAATACTCCACCCTTGGATTAATATAACGAGTGTTGGTTAAACCCGTCCCTTTCAACCGACACATTGATCACAGTCTCTGACGGCAGTTAAAATCATAAACAATAATAAAAAAGTTGTTTCATTTTCTGTAAAAATTGCTCATCCCCCAGTCAAAGATACAGGGATATATAGTGATCTTGTCCTTTGGCACTGCTACAAACCGAAAACTGGCCATACAGTACACCTTATGTACAAATCTTATGTGTACATACCATGTGATCAAATCATGAATTCCTCACAACCTTACTTTACTTTCTAGCCCCAGGAATCCTTTCAGTCATTATGATAATCCTGCAACACTCAGGAAGCTGAACATGTCCACTGGTCAGGACTGTAAGTTATACAACATTGTGATGCTGTGTGTGCATCTATGGGCAGAAAGTGCAACAAGTTAAATGTTAAGCAAGTCAATAACAGCTCATGGTACAGGATGACCTAGACAGCCTAACAAGGGTAAGTGTATTTATCCATGATAGCATGAAAAATACAAAATGGGCTGTCTTACAACATCAGTTGCCCAAGATATAGTAAGGCAGGTCAACTGCTGTAGGATGGTATCACCAGTGAGTGGGGTAGTTAACTGGTCAAGAGGGTGGATTATTGACAAGCTAAGGCTGTTACCATTCAATGGTGGTTATCAAGGAGTAAGAGGCATTTTATTTTTTTTTTTTTTCATTATACTTTGTCGCTGTCTCCCGCGTTTGCGAGGTAGCGCAAGGAAACAGACGAAAGAAATGGCCCAACCCCCCCCATACACATGTATATACATACGTCCACACACGCAAATATACATACCTACACAGCTTTCCATGGTTTACCCCAGACGCTTCACATGCCTTGATTCAATCCACTGACAGCACGTCAACCCCGGTATACCACATCGCTCCAATTCACTCTATTCCTTACCCTCCTTTCACCCTCCTGCATGTTCAGGCCCCGATCACACAAAATCTTTTTCACTCCATCTTTCCACCTCCAATTTGGTCTCCCTCTTCTCCTCGTTCCCTCCACCTCCGACACATATATCCTCTTGGTCAATCTTTCCTCACTCATTCTCTCCATGTGCCCAAACCACTTCAAAACACCCTCTTCTGCTCTCTCAACCACGCTCTTTTTATTTCCACACATCTCTCTTACCCTTACGTTACTCACTCGATCAAACCACCTCACACCACACATTGTCCTCAAACATCTCATTTCCAGCACATCCATCCTCCTGCGCACAACTCTATCCATAGCCCACGCCTCGCAACCATACAACATTGTTGGAACCACTATTCCTTCAAACATACCCATTTTTGCTTTCCGAGATAATGTTCTCGACTTCCACACATTCTTCAAGGCCCCCAGAATTTTCGCCCCCTCCCCCACCCTATGATCCACTTCCGCTTCCATGGTTCCATCCGCTGCCAGATCCACTCCCAGATATCTAAAACACTTCACTTCCTCCAGTTTTTCTCCATTCAAACTCACCTCCCAATTGACTTGACCCTCAACCCTACTGTACCTAATAACCTTGCTCTTATTCACATTTACTCTTAACTTTCTTCTTCCACACACTTTACCAAACTCAGTCACCAGCTTCTGCAGTTTCTCACATGAATCAGCCACCAGCGCTGTATCATCAGCGAACAACAACTGACTCACTTCCCAAGCTCTCTCATCCCCAACAGACTTCATACTTGCCCCTCTTTCCAAAACTCTTGCATTTACCTCCCTAACAACCCCATCCATAAACAAATTAAACAACCATGGAGACATCACACACCCCTGCCGCAAACCTACATTCACTGAGAACCAATCACTTTCCTCTCTTCCAACACGTACACATGCCTTACATCCTCGATAAAAACTTTTCACTGCTTCTAACAACTTTCCTCCCACACCATATATTCTTAATACCTTCCACAGAGCATCTCTATCAACTCTATCATATGCCTTCTCCAGATCCATAAATGCTACATACAAATCCATTTGCTTTTCTAAGTATTTCTCACATACATTCTACAAAGCAAACACCTGATCCACACATCCTCTACCACTTCTGAAACCACACTGCTCTTCCCCAATCTGATGCTCTGTACATCCCTTCATCCTCTCAATCAATACCCTCCCATATAATTTACCAGGAATACTCAACAAACTTATACCTCTGTAATTTGAGCACTCACTCTTATCCCCTTTGCCTTTGTACAATGGCACTATGCACGCATTCCGCCAATCCTCAGGCACCTCACCATGAGTCATTTTTTTTTTTTTTTATACTTTGTCGCTGTCTCCCGCGTTTGCGAGGTAGCGCAAGGAAACAGACGAGAGAAATGGCCCAACCCCCCCCATACACATGTATATACACACGTCCACACACGCAAATATACATACCTACACAGCTTTCCATGGTTTACCCCAGACGCTTCACATGCCTTGATTCAATCCACTGACAGCACGTCAACCCCGGTATACCACATCGCTCCAATTCACTCTATTCCTTGCCCTCCTTTCACCCTCCTGCATGTTCAGGCCCCGATCACACAAAATCTTTTTCACTCCATCTTTCCACCTCCAATTTGGTCTCCCTCTTCTTCTTGCTCCCTCCACCTCCGACACATATATCCTCTTGGTCAATCTTTCCTCACTCATCCTCTCCATGTGCCCAAACCACTTCAAAACACCCTCTTCTGCTCTCTCAACCACGCTCTTTTTATTTCCACACATCTCTCTTACCCTTACGTTACTCACTCGATCAAACCACCTCAAACCACACATTGTCCTCAAACATCTCATTTCCAGCACATCCATCCTCCTGTGCACAACTCTATCCATAGCCCACGCCTCGCAACCATACAACATTGTTGGAACCACTATTCCTTCAAACATACCCATTTTTGCTTTCCGAGATAATGTTCTCAACTTCCACACATTCTTCAAGGCCCCTAGAATTTTCGCCCCCTCCCCCACCCTATGATCCACTTCCGCTTCCATGGTTCCATCCGCTGCCAGATCCACTCCCAGATATCTAAAACACTTCACTTCCTCCAGTTTTTCTCCATTCAAACTCACCTCCCAATTGACTTGACCCTCAACCCTACTGTACCTAATAACCTTGCTCTTACTCACATTTACTCTTAACTTTCTTCTTCCACACACTTTACCAAACTCAGTCACCAGCTTCTGCAGTTTCTCACATGAATCAGCCACCAGCGCTGTATCATCAGCGAACAACAACTGACTCACTTCCCAAGCTCTCTCATCCCCAACAGACTTCATACTTGCCCCTCTTTCCAAAACTCTTGCATTTACCTCCCTAACAACCCCATCCATAAACAAATTAAACAACCATGGAGACATCACACACCCCTGCCGCAAACCTACATTCACTGAGAACCAATCACTTTCCTCTCTTCCTACACGTACACATGCCTTACATCCTCGATAAAAACTTTTCACTGCTTCTAACAACTTTCCTCCCACACCATATATTCTTAATGCCTTCCACAGAGCATCTCTATCAACTCTATCATATGCCTTCTCCAGATCCATAAATGCTACATACAAATCCATTTGCTTTTCTAAGTATTTCTCACATACATTCTTCAAAGCAAACACCTGATCCACACATCCTCTACCACTTCTGAAACCACACTGCTTTTTCCCCCCAATCTGATGCTCTGTACATCCCTTTCACCCCCCAAAATCAATACCCTCCAATAATTTACCAGGAAAACTCAAAAAAACTTATACCTCTTTTTTTTTAGCCCCTCACTCTTACCCCCCTTTGCCTTTGTACAAGGGGCACTTTTAAACCATTCCCCCCAACCTCGGGCACCTCACCATGATCAAAACATACTTTAAAATTAACCTTCCCCAAAAACCCAACAATACAGTCCCCCCCTTTTTTAAAATAAATTCCACGGGCAATACCATCCAAACCTGCTGCCTTCCCGGCTTTCATCTTCCGCAAAGCTTTTATTTCCCTCTTCTCTGTTTCCCAAAAATTTTTTTCCCAAACCCTTTCCCACTTTGCACCCCACCTGCCCCAAACACCCCTATATCTGCCACTCTTTCATCAGACCCCATTCAAAAAACCTTAAAAAATACCCATTCCATCTCCTTCTCACATCCCCAAATTTATTTGGGTTATCACCCCCCTATAAACATTTTACCCCCCTTTAAAAAAAGTTTGGGAAAGTCTCCCCCGATACACTGGGGGGACACTCCCACCTGACGGGTTTGTTTTGGCAAGGGGTTTTTTGATTCACAAACTTTAGTGGGCATCACTGGGGGGCCAAGGTAGATCCGTTGGCGAAGGGAGCCCCATAAAACATGCGAAAAAGAAATGCTACTGCGGGCAGGAGGAAGGCTGATGCAAATTTCAGATGGCAAAAAAAACTGGGGGGCACCACATCAGCAAGAGGACGAGGGAGCTCCCGGGAAATTCCCCGGGCATGGAGTGTAGGTGTTGATGGAGATCATGCCAGGCGGGGGCCAAACATAGGAAACCGGCCAAAGGGAGAAGGCTCCGGGGCCGTCCCGGGGAGGGGTCAGCCCCAACCCTTTACTCAGCCTTGGGGATGTTGAGGGAAAACCTCATGCAGCCTGGGGGGGATCACGTTTAAACGCTCCTCGAAGCCCCGATCAGGGGGGCCCGGATCGTCCAAAAAAAAAGTTTTAAAACATTCCCGATCATGGCAGAGAAATCTGGGCCCGGGCATGTTTTAGCCTAGGTCAGCCACGATTACTCTTGTAAAATTTTCATCAATATTTGGGTACGGGGGTGTTGACGCCCGGCCCAACTCATGTAAAACCCATGCAACCCCCCCCGTAACTGCTTCAAAACGCCCCCCTTACAAACCCCTGGGAACATCGTCATCACCCAACTACCAGCCAAACTGTTTAGAATACTTCCCCCCCTTGGGTTTTAAAATAACGAGTGTTGGTTAAAACCCCTCCCCTTTTAACCCCACACCCTTTATCACAAGTCCTTTACGGCCCGTTTAAAAACCCTAAACAATAATAAAAAAAATTGTTTCTTTTTTGTAAAAAAATTTCTCTTCCCCCCGTCAAAGATTTTCAGGGATATATTTGATCTTGTCCTTTTGGGAATGCTACAAACCGAAAAAATGGCCATTTCATACACCCTTTTTTACAAAACTTAGGGGTACTTTTCCTGTGATCAAAAAATGAATTCCTTACAACCTTAAATTTACTTTCTAGCCCCCGGAATCCTTTTAGTCATTATGATAATTTCCTTTTTAAAATTTAGGAAGCTGAACATGGGCCCACGGTCCGGACTGTAAGTTATACAACATTGGGGATGCTGGTGGGGCACTATGGGGAGAAAGTGGGAACAAGTTAAATGTTAAGCAAAATCAAAACAAACTCCCTGGTACAGGAAAGAACCCAAAACAGCCTAACAAGGGGAAGTGTATTTACCATGAAAGCATGAAAAATACAAAATGGGCTGTCTTACAACATCAGTTTTCCCAAGATTTTTAGTAAGGCAGGTCAAAATGCGTAGGATGGTATCACCAGTGGTTGGGGGGAGTTAAAATTGGGTTTAAGGGGTGGATTATTGACAAGGGTAAGGTGTTACCATTCAATGGTGGTTACAAAAGGGGTAAGAGGCATTTTATTTTTTTTTTTTTTCATTATACTTTTTCCTGTCTCCCGCGTTTGCAAAAGGGGGGGGCCCCAAGGAAAAGACAAAGAAATGGGCCCCCCCCCCCATACACCCTGTAATTACATACTCCACACACGCAAATAACTCCTACCAGCTTTCCGGGGTTTTACCCCAACGCTTCACTCCCTTATTCAATCCACTGACGCACTCAACCCCCGGGTATCCCACTTTCGCTCCAATTCACTCTTTTTCCTTTCCCCTCCTTTCACCCTCCTGCATGTTCAGGCCCCGATCACACAAAATTTTTTTTCACTCAATTTTTTCCCCCCCAAATTTTGGTCCCCTTTTCCCTCGTTCCCTCCACCCCGCACATATACCCTTTGGGTCAATTTTTCCCTCCTATTCTCCCATTTTGCCCAAACCATTTCAAAACACCCTCTTTGCCTTAAACCCGCTCTTTTTTTTTCCACCTCTCTCTTACCCTTACGTTACTCACTCATCAAACCACCTCACCCAACATTGTCCTAAACATCTCTTTTCCCCAGCACATCCATCCCCTGCGCACAACTCTACCCAAGCCCACGCCTCGCAACCATACAACATTGTTGAACCACTACCCTTTCAACATACCCATTTTTGCTTTCCCGAATAAATGTTCTCACTTCCACACATTTTTCCCAAGGCCCCCAAAATTTTTCGCCCCCCCCCCCACCCTATATCCACTTCCCGCTTCCTGGTTCCATCCGCCCCAGATCCATCCCAGATATCAAAAACATTCATTCCTCCAGTTTTCTCCTTCAAATACCTCCCAATTGACTTGACCCTCAACCCCCTTACCTAATAACCTTGCTCTTTTCACATTTATTTTAATTTTTCTTCTTCCACACATTTTAAACCAAAACTCAGCCCCCAGCTTCTGCAGTTTCTCACATGAATCACCACCAGCGCTGTATCATCACGAACAACAACTGCTCACTTCCCAACCCCTTTCACCCCCAACAGACTTATATTGCCCCTCTTTCCAAAACTCTTGCTTTTACCTCCCTAACAACCCCCCATCCATAAACAAATTAAAACAACCGGAGACATAACCCCCTCCGAAAACCTACATTCACTGAGAACCAACATTTTCCTCTTTTCCCCAACACGTACACATCCCTTACATCCTCGATAAAAAACTTTTCACTGTTTTCTAACAACTTTCCTCCCACCCCATATATCTTAATCCTTCCACAAGCATCTCTATCAACCATCATATGCCTTCCAGATCCATAAATCTACATACAAACCTTTGCTTTTCTAAGAAATTTCTCACATACATTCTACAAAGCAAACACCTATCCACACCCCCTACCATTTCTGAAACCACACTGCTTTCCCCAATCGTGCTCGTACATCCCTCATCCCCTAAACAATCCCCCATTTAATTTACCAGGAATCTCAAAAACTTATCCTCTGTAATTTTGAGCACTCACTTTTACCCTTTCCCTTTTGTACAAGGGCACTAGCACGCTTTCCGCCAATCCCGGGCACCTCACCATGAGTCATTTTTTTTTTTTTATACTTTGTCGCTGTCTCCCGCGTTTGCGAGTAGCGCAAGGAAACAGACGAGAGAAATGGCCCAACCCCCCCCATACACATGTATATACACACGTCCACCACGCAAATATACATACCTACACAGTTTTCCATGGTTTACCCCAGACGCTTCACATGCCTTGATTCAATCCACTGCAGCACGTCAACCCCGGTTATACCACATCGCTCCAATTCACTCTATTCCTTGCCCTCCTTTCACCCTCCTGCATGTTCAGGCCCCGTCACACAAAATCTTTTTTACTCCATCTTTCCCCCTCCCAAATTTTGGGCTCCCCCTTCTTCTGCTCCCTCCACCTCCGACACATATATCCTCTTGGTCAATCTTTCCTCACTCATCCTCTCCATGTGCCCAAACCACTTCAAAAAAACCCCCCTTCTGCTCTCTCAACCACGCTCTTTTTATTTCCACACATCTCTCTTACCCTTACGTTACTCACTCGATCAAACCACCTCAAACCCCCCATTGTCCTCAAACATCTCATTTCCAGCACATCCATCCTCCTGTGCACAACTTATCCATAGCCCACGCCTCGCAACCATAACAACATTGTTGGAACCAACTATTCCTTCAAACATACCCATTTTTGCTTTCCGAGATAATGTTCTCAACTTCCACACATTCTTCAAGGCCCCCTAGAATTTTCGCCCCCTCCCCCACCCTATGATCCACTTCCGCTTCCATGGTTCCATCCGCTGCCAGATCCACTCCCAGATATCTAAACACTTCACTTTCCTCCAGTTTTTTTTCCATTCAAACTCACCTCCCAATTGACTTGACCCTCAACCCTACTGTACCTAATAACCTTGCTCTTACTCACATTTACTCTTAAAATTTCTCTTCCACACACTTTACCAAACTCGTCACCAGCTTCTGCAGTTTTCTCACATGAATTTAGCCACCGCGCTGTATCTCAGCGAACAACAACTGACTCACTTCCCAAGCTCTCTCATCCCCAACAGACTTTATACTTGCCCCTCTTTCCAAAACTCTTGCATTTACCTCCCTAACAACCCCATCATAACAAATTAAACAACCATGGAGACATCATCACACCCTGCCGCAAACCTACATTCACTGAGAACCATCCACTTTCCTCTCTTCCTACACGTACCATGCCTTTACAAACCTCGATAAAACTTTTCACTGCTTCTAACCCAAATTTCCTCCCACCCATATATCTTAATGCCTTCCCAAAACATTCCCCCACAACTCTTAAAATTTCCTTCCCCAAATCCATAAATGCACATACAAACCCTTTTTGCTTTTCAAGTATTTCTCACATACATTCTTCAAAGCAAACACCTGATCCACACTCCTTACCATTCTGAAACACACTCCCTTTTCCCCAATTTGATGCTTTCATGCCTTCCCCTCTCAATTTCAATACCCCCCCCTTTTTAATTTCCAGGAAAAACCACAAACTTTCCCTGTATTTGAATATTTCCCCCCTTTCCCTTTTAAAGGGATATGAAAAATTCCGAAAACCTCGGCACCTCCCCAGAGTCATACAAATTAAAAACCTTAAAAACCAGTCAACATAAGCACCCCCTTTTTTAATAATTCCACGCATCCCATCCAAACCTGCTGCCTTGCCGGTTTCATCTTCCGCAAAGCTTTCACTACCTCTTCTCTGCACCAAATCATTTTCCCAACCCCTCATTTGCAACACCTCGAAAAAACACCCTTATCTGCCACTCTATCATCAAAACATTCAAAAAACCTTCAAAATACTATCCATCTCCTTTCACATCCCCCCTACTTATTATCACCTCCCCATTTGCGCCCTTCACTGAAGTTCCCATTGCCCCCTTGTCTACCACTTTATTTCCTCCTTCCGAACATCTTTTTATTCTCCCAAAATTTAATGATACTCTCCACCCCAAACTCTCATTTCCCCTTTTTTTCACCTTTCACCTTTCTTTTGACCTCCTGTCTCTTTTTTTTTTTACTCTCCCACTCAATTGCTTTTTCCACCCTTAAAAGGTAAAATCTATTTTTTGGGTGAAAATGACAAAAAGTTCTTAAAAGGGTAAAAGCGTAGCAACCTCTATGAATTGGAAAAAGCATATGACATGTGAGGGGGGAAGCTTTTGGGGATGTGTTAAAGGATATGTGGTGTAGGGACAGCTTTGGAGGTGCGAAAGCCTTTATAGAGTAGCATATGCATGTGTAGAAAAAGGGAAAAATTTGGGCTAAGTAAAAGTTTTGGTATACTGTAAGTTGAGGCAGGGCTGTGTGATGTCAACTTGGCTATGAAAATATATAGGAGGGAGTGAAGACAAAAAGCAAAACTTGGGAGAGGGGGTCACAGATGGAGGGTGGGTGGAGTATGCGGGCTAGTGAAAGCCTGTTTATGGGAGATAATGCGTTGTTTGCTGAAATGAAGAGGAGTTGCAGAGGAATGTAAGTGTCTAATATGATCTAAGTTGCATGGAACTAAAGATACATGCAAGTAGAAGAAAGGAAGGGGTTTTTAAAGGAAAAAAGTGAAAGATAGATTTTGTAAAACCCCTATAAAAAAAAAAAAAGTAAATTATAAACCATTTTACGATATGGGGGTGAAAGACTGGAGAGGTTATCAATTTGTATACTCAGGAGCTTCTTGGAACTGTTAATGATATGGAAGGAGAGATAAGGGGGAGAACAGTATAGGGAGAAGGGTCACTGAAAAAACTTTAATATGGGCTGTACCCCTCTAACTAGTGCTCTGTGGGCCCCAACTCCCATGGGCTGGCAGGTTTTTTAACTCCCCCCATGATTTGTGGATATGCCCCCAGGGTGGTGCGTTAGCATGCTAGGGCCCAAAATCTGTTTCATGAGGGGGGGGGGGGGGGGCCGAGCAAAAAATCCTGTTTTTCTTATAACTTTTTTCTGAAAACGAAAGCCCGAAAGTTCACAGTTTTTAGAAAAATTTTTAAAGGCCAGAGCAAAAAAAATGGGGTGCCTTGTAAAATGTTTAAATTCCAAGTAAAAAAGGTTTTAAAATAAATTTTTTGGGGAGATGCTTTTGAGTAGGTCAAAGTTTTTCATGAAACTAAAGCTAAATGACTGAATATTTTTCAAGGTGGTTCACAAGTTTAAGGGGCTTGAATTTCAGCACATAGTATGTATGGGGAAATAGTGTTGATGTGGAAATTCGGTAAAGGGGTATTAAAAAAATCGATAAAAAAACCCCTTTTTATTAAACAACAACAGCAATATATACAGGGCAAGAGAGGGGGATGAGCCCGTTTCCTGGCTGGGACGACGCGTGCAGGGAAGCTTTTCCTTGTCGATAACAATAAAAAACAATATAACTATGTCAACAAAAGCCAATTTCCCAAACCTATGATCGTTCGTTACATTAACTACTCTCCAAAGCGTGACAAAGTTTGTAGATGAATTTCAATTTAGTGGCAGCAGAAAATTTTGCCCCAGAGCAAGTGTTAAAGAAATGAATCTGCCCCGTACAGGGTCATATCCACGAAAACCCTTGCCAAAATAATGAGAAATCTCCATCTGGGGATACTTCTGATGTAAACTTTTTTTTTTATTTTTTATTTTTCTTATTATACTTTGCCTGTCCCCCCGGCGTTTGGAGGTACGAAAGGAAACAGACAAAAAAAAGGGCCCCAAACCCCCCCCATCCCAATGTATATACATACTCCACACACGAAAAATAACATCCTACACAGCTTTTCCCCATACTTACCCCGGGAGTTTCACATGCCTTGATTCAATCCCCTGCAGCACGCAACCCCGGTATACCACTCGCTCCAATTCACTCATTCCTGCCCCCTTTCACCCTCCTGCATGTTCAGGCCCCGATCACAAAAAAACTTTTTCACTCCATCTTTCCACCCCCAAATTTGGGTCTCCCCTTCTCCTTGTTCCCCCCACCCCCGACACATATATCCTCGGGTCAATTTTTTTCCTCACTCACCTCTCCATGTGCCCAAACCACTTCAAAACACCCTCTTCTGCTCCCCAAACCCACCTCTTTTTTTTTCCCCACCATCTCTCTTCCCCTTAGGGTTACTCCCGATAAAAACCACCTCACACCACACATTGTCCTCAAATTTTCCATTTCCAGCCAAAATCCATCCCCTGCGCAAAACTCATCCATAGCCCACGCCTCGAAAAAACCAAAAAACATTTTGGAACCACTTTTCCCTTTCAAAATACCATTTTTGCTTTCCGAGATAATGTTCCCCGATTTCCCAAAAACATTCTTAAGGCCCCCAAAAATTTTTCGCCCCCCCCCCCCACCCTATATCCACTTCCGCCCCCAGGCCATCCGCTGCCAACCCACCCCCGATATCTAAAACACTTCATTTCCTCCATTTTTCCCCATTAAAACTCACCCCCCCAATTGACTTGACCCTCAACCCAAATGTACCTAATAACCTTGTCTTTTTACATTTACTCAAACTTTTTCTTCCACACATTTTACCAAACCAGTCACCAGCTTCTGCAGTTTCCACATAATCAGCCACCAGCGCTGTATCTCAGAACAAAACTGACTCACTTCCCAAAACTCTCTCCCCAACAGCTTTATACTTGCCCCTCTTTCCAAAAATCTTTTCATTTACCTCCAACAACCCCACCCCAAACAAATTTAAAAAACCCTGGGGGGCATCACACCCCTGCCCGCAAACCACATTTAAGGAACCATCCTTTTCCTCTCTTTCCACACGAACATGCCTTACATCCTCGATAAAAACTTTTCCTGCTTCTAAAACTTTCTCCCACACCATATTTCTTAATCCTTCCACAGAGCATCCTATCAACTCTTCATGCCTTCTCCAATCCAAAAGTTTCATACAAATCCATTTGCTTTTCAAAATATTTCTCACATAATTCTTCAAAGCAAACACCATCCACACTCCTTACATTCTGAAACACACTGCTCTTTCCCCCAATCTGATGCTTGCAGCCTTACCCCCCCAATCAATACCCTCCCATTTAAATTTCCAGGAATACTCAAAAAACTTATACCTCTGTAAATTTTAGCACCACTCTTATCCCCTTTGCCTTTTACAATGGCACTTTCAGCATTCCGCCAATCCTCAGGCACCTCACCCGAGTCATACCTTTTTAAAAAACCCTTTCCAACCAGTCCAACATAAAGCACCCCCTTTTTTAATAAATTCCACTGCAAATTACCATCCAAACCTGCTGCTTGCCCGGGTTTCATCTTCCCCAAAGCTTTTACTACCCTTCTTGTTACCAAACTTTTCCCTAACCCCCTCACTTTGCCACCCCCCCTCGACCAAAAAACCCTATAAACTGCCCCTCCCATCATCAAACACATTCAACAAACCTTCAAAAAACTCATCCATCTCCTTCTCACACACCACTACTTATGCATGGGAAACTAAGATACATGCAAGTTGAAGTAAAGGAATGGTGTTTTAAAGGAAATAAGAGGTGAAAGTAGAGATTTTGTAAAATCCGATAAAATGAAAAAAGTTATGTACTAACCATGTTACAGATATGGGGGGTGAAAGACTGGAAGAGGTGATCGAAAATTTAAGTAGTACTCAGGAGCATTCTTGGAACTGTTATTGATATGGAAGGTGAAGATAAGGGACGAGCCCAAGTCTTATATGGTTGAGAAGGGTCACTGAATCTTTATATGGGCTGTACTCTCTATTCTAGTGCTCTGTGGTCCAGCATCTCCTGGTCTGGCAGGTTTTGGGAACCTCCTGACCTTGAGTTTGTGATATTGCCACCAGGGAGGTGATGTTAGCTGTGCTAAAGGTGCCAAAAAATCTGGTTACACTGCGCGAGCTAATTAAACTGTCTGTTATTTTCTTATATTCACTTTTCTGCTGAAAACGAAAGCCAGACATAGTTCCACAGTTTCAGAAAAACTTTGTTATGTGCCAGGAGCAAAGAAAATGGACTGGCACTTGTTAAGTTGTTTAAGATCCTATTTGTTATGTATGGTGTTAGTATTTCTGGGCTTCTTTGGAGAATGTTTTCGAGTAGGTCAAGTTTTGTCATAGAGAACTTAAAGCTAGAAGAGCTAGGACTGATTTTTTGCAAGGTTGGTTTCACATGGTTTTATGTGGACATTGAATTTCAGCACATAGTATGTATGGAGAAGTGTAGGGTTGATGTGGATGTTCGTAGTGTAAGGCTTGTATTTAGAACGTTTAAAAACTCCTTGTCTCTATTTAAACAACCAACTGAATTATATACAGGGTGCCAAGATTGAGAGGGTGTTTGTGCAGTGGACCGGGACGGGGTCGGAAGCGTGTGCAGGCATGCGTCCGGGTCGAGTTCTTGATTTATTTCTTGGTGGTTCGGCAGTGTCAACATACAAGCCATTACCAACTATGATCGTTCGTACATTAACTACTCATCACAAAGCGGTGACAAAGTTTGTAGATGAATTTGCACATTTAGTGGCAGCAGGAAAATTTAGCTCCCCACCCAGTGCATGTGTATAAAAGCTAATGATTCTGCCCTGAACAGGTGTCATTGCCACGAAAACCCTTGCTCTAAATAAGGAGGAAATCTCCATCTGGGGATACTTCTGAAGTAAACTGATGTTTATTTTATTTTATTTTTCTTATTTACTTTGTCGCTGTCTCCGGCGGTTTGCTGGAGTTTTTAGCGCCATGGGTAAAACAGACAAAAGAAATGGCCCACCCCCCCATCCCAATGTATTTACCATACGGGCCACACACGCTATGATGAAACATATATACACAGCTTTCCATTGCTTACACCGGACGCTTACCATGCCTTGATTCAATCACCTGACAGGCCGTAACCCCGGTATACCACATCGCTCCAATTCACCTATTCCTTGCCCTCCTATGCACCCTCTGCATGTTCAGGCCCCGATCACACGTATTCGTTTTCACTCCATCTTTCCACCTCCAATTTGGTTCCCTCTTCTCCCTTGTTCCTCCACTCCGACACATATATCCTCTTGGTACAATCTTGCCTCACTCATCCTCTCCATGTGCCCTATACCACTTCAATAACTACCTCTTCTGCTCTCTCAACAACGTCTTTTTATTGCCACAAATCTCTCTTACCCTTACGTTACTCACTCGATCAAACCACCTCACACACACTTTGTCCTCTAACATTCATTTCCAGCATCCATCCTTCTGCGCAAAAACTCTTTGCCATAGCCCAAGCCCCCCTCGCAACCATACAACATTGTTGGAACCACTATTCTTCATGACATACCCATTTTTGCTTTCGAGATAATGTTCTCGACCTTCCAACTTTCTTTCAAAGGCCCCAGAATTTTCGCCCCCTCCCCACCCTATGATCCACTCCGTTCATTGGTTCCATGCTGCCAGATCCACTCCAGATATCTAAAACACCTTCACTTCTACCCGTTTGTCTCCAGTCAAAACTCACTCCAATTTTGACTTGACCCTTAAACCCTACGGTACCTAATAACCTTGCTCTTATTACACATGTACTTCTTAACTTTTCTTCCACCATACTTTTCCTAAACTCAGTCACCAGCTTCTGCAGTATTTCCTCCATGAATCTGCCCACCCCCCCCAGCGCTGGTATTCATCAGCGAACAACTACCTGACTCACTTCCAAACTCTTATCCCAACAGTCTTCAATACTTGCCCCTCTTTCCAAAACTTTGCATTTACCTCCCTAACGTCCCCAGCCATTTAAACAAATTAAACAAACCATGGAGACATCCACACACCCTGCCGCAAACCTACATTCATGAGAACCAATCACTTTTCCTCCTTCCGACACTTACACTGCCTTACATCTCGATAAAAACCTTTTCATGCTTCTAACAAAATTTCTCCCACACCATATATTCTTAAAACTTCCACAGGCATCTATATTACTCTTCAGAACCTTCTCCAGATCCATAAATATGTTTCATACAATATCAATTTGCTTTTCTAAGTTTTTTCTCTTACATTCTTCAAAGCAAACACCTGATCCACACATCCTCTACACTTCTGAATTCCACACTGCTCTTCCCCAATCTGATGCTTGTACATGCCTTCACCCCCTCAATCAATACCATCCTTATATTTACTGGTATACTCACATCAAAATCTTATACTTGTATGTGAAAGCATCACTCTTATCCCCTTTGCATTTGTTACTAATGGCATATGCACGATTTCGGCCAATCCTCGGGCACCTCCCATGAGTAATTCATACTATTTAATTAATCCTTTCCTACAGTCAACAATTCAGTCACCCCTTTTGTAATAATTCCTCAGCAATACCATCCAAACTGCTGGCCTGACGGCTTTCTTGCCTTACCGCATTGGCTTCACGACCTCTTTTGTTTACAATTCCATTTCTCCTAACCTCTCATCTTTGCCCCACCTCGACCAAAAACACCTATAATATGCACTCTATCATCAAACACATTCAACAACTTCAAAATACTCACGCCATCTCCTTCTCCATCACCACTTTACTTGTTATCACCTACCATTTTGCTCCCTTCTCTGTGAAGTTCCCATTTGCCTCCCTTGTCTTACGATTTATTTACCTCTTCCAGAACATCTTTTTTTTCTCCGGTAAAGTTTAAGGGATATACTACTCTCACCCCAAACTGTCATTTGCCCTTTTTTTCACCTCTTGCACCTTTCTCTTGACCTCTGTCTCTTTCGTTTTAAATCTCACATCAATTGCATTTTTTCCCTGCAAAAATGTTCCAAATGCCTTTCTTCTATTTCACTAATTAATCGACTTCTTCATCCCACACTCACTACCCTTTCTAATCAAACCCACCTCCCACTCTTCTCATGCCAAAGCATCTTTTGCGCAATCCATCGCTGGATTCCCTTAATTACTTCCATTCTTCCCCCACTCCCCTACTTCCATGGCTTCTCACCTTTTTCATTCTGTACTCAGTCTCTCCTTGGTACTTCCACACTCAGGCACCTTCTCAAAGCTCACTACTGCTCACCACCCTCTTCACCCCAACATTCACTCTTCTTTTCTGAAAACCCATACAAATCTTCACCTTAGCCTCCACAAGATAATGATCAGACATCCCTCCAGTTGCACCTCTCAGCACATTAACATCCAAAAGTCTCTCTTTCGCACGCCTGTCAATTAACACGTAATCCAATAACGCTCTCTGGCCATCTCTCCTACTTACATAAGTATACTTATGTATATCTCGCTTTTTAAACCAGGTATTCCCAATCATCAGTCCTTTTTCAGCACATAAATCTACAAGCTCTTCACCATTTCCATTTACAACACTGAACACCCCATGTATACCAATTATTCCCTCAACTGCCACATTACTCACCTTTGCATTCAAATCACCCATCACTATAACCCGGTCTCGTGCATCAAAACCACTAACACACTCATTCAGCTGCTCCCAAAACACTTGCCTCTCTTGATCTTTCTTCTCATGCCCAGGTGCATATGCACCAATAATCACCCACCTCTCTCCATCAACTTTCAGTTTTACCCATATTAATCGAGAATTTACTTTCTTACACTCTATCACATACTCCCACAACTCCTGTTTCAGGAGTATTGCTACTCCTTCCCTTGCTCTTGTCCTCTCACTAACCCCTGACTTTACTCCCCAGACATTCCCAAACCACTCTTCCCCTTTACCCTTGAGCTTCGTTTCACTCAGAGCCAAAACATCCAGGTTCCTTTCCTCAAACATACTACCTATCTCTCCTTTTTTCACATCTTGGTTACATCCACACACATTTAGGCACCCCACTCTGAGCCTTCGAGGAGGATGAGCACTCCCCGCGTGACTCCTTCTTCTGTTTCCCATTTTAGAAAGTTAATACAAGGAGGGGAGGATTTCTGGCCCCCCGCTCCCGTCCCCTCTAGTCGCTTTCTACGACACGCGAGGAATACGTGGGAAGTATTCTTTCACCCCTATCCCCAGGGATAATATACATATATATATACATATACACATACACACACATACACATACATACGCACATATAAACACACACACACACATACATATATATAACATATGAAAAATGTAAGAAACAATTTAGAAAACGAAAACTTCTAGCTTGAATATGAATAAAAAAATGAATGTCACATAATGGTTCAACCTTGGCTATGGAAAAAAGGAAATGTATAATTCATTTACACAAGTCAATAGCAGTTTCATCAATTTAACCTCTGGTATCAATAAGCTTTCAAATGTCTAAGTACATTTTTCTCCATATTTCACTATTTTCCTTCACATTTTCAATTGTGTCTGAAGGTTCTACTTAAGAGTGATTGTTTTTCCAGTAAGGGTTTCACATCTTGGTTACATCCACACACATTTAGGACCCCAATCTGAGCCTATCGAGGAGTATGAGCAATCCCGCGTGACTCCTCATTGTTTCCCATTTTTGAAAGTTAAAAAAATTACAAGAGAGGGGAGGGATTTCTGGCCCCCCCGCCTCCCGTCCCCTCTAGTCGCTTTCTCGACAAGCGAGGATATGCTGTGGGAAGTATTTCTTTCAACCCATCCCCCGGGATAATTTACATATTTATATATACAAATACACCAAACATACACACAACACACGCACATATACACCACACACACATACATATATATACTATATGAAAAAGGTAAAAAACAATTTAGGAAAACTGAATTCTTATAGCTTGAAACTGAAAAGAAAAAAATGAAGGTCTCTTTTTGATTCATCCTCTGGCTATGGAAAAAGGATGGAAATGTTTAATTTATTTACACAAAAGTCAAAGTCGTTTTCATCAATTTATTACCACTGTATCATAAGCGTCAATGTTTAAGCTACTTTTTTTCCAATTTCACTATTTTCTTGTCAAAGCACAATG
Organism: Panulirus ornatus; assembly: GCF_036320965.1. Lineage (NCBI taxonomy): Eukaryota > Metazoa > Arthropoda > Malacostraca > Decapoda > Palinuridae > Panulirus > Panulirus ornatus. Next base: position 16,531,912 of record NC_092247.1, on the reverse strand, counting down.
TATGAATAACTATCACTCCAGTAAAACAACTATAAACATTTTTTTTTTTTTTTTTTTTTTTTTTTTTATTCTTTGCGCTGTTCTCCCGCGTTTGCGAGGTATCGCAAGGAAACAGACGAAAGAAATGGCCCAACCCCCCCCCCCATACACATGTACATACACACGTCCACACACGCAAATATACATACCTACACAGCTTTCCATGGTTTACCCCAGACGCTTCACATGCCTTGATTCAATCCACTGACAGCACGTCAACCCCTGTATACCACATCGCTCCAATTCACTCTATTCCTTGCCCTCCTTTCACCCTCCTGCATGTTCAGGCCCCGATCACACAAAATCTTTTTCACTCCATCTTTCCACCTCCAATTTGGTCTCCCTCTTCTCCTCGTTCCCTCCACCTCCGACACATATATCCTCTTGGTCAATCTTTCCTCACTCATTCTCTCCATGTGCCCAAACCATTTCAAAACACCCTCTTCTGCTCTCTCAACCACGCTCTTTTTATTTCCACACATCTCTCTTACCCTTACGTTACTTACTCGATCAAACCACCTCACACCACACATTGTCCTCAAACATCTCATTTCCAGCACATCCATCCTCCTGCGCACAACTCTATCCATAGCCCACGCCTCGCAACCATACAACATTGTTGGAACCACTATTCCTTCAAACATACCCATTTTTGCTTTCCGAGATAATGTTCTCGACTTCCACACATTTTTCAAGGCTCCCAAAATTTTCGCCCCCTCCCCCACCCTTGATCCACTTCCGCTTCCATGGTTCCATCCGCTGACAGATCCACTCCCAGATATCTAAAACACTTCACTTCCTCCAGTTTTTCTCCATTCAAACTCACCTCCCAATTGACTTGACCCTCAACCCTACTGTACCTAATAACCTTGCTCTTATTCACATTTACTCTTAACTTTCTTCTTCCACACACTTTACCAAACTCAGTCACCAGCTTCTGCAGTTTCTCACATGAATCAGCCACCAGCGCTGTATCATCAGCGAACAACAACTGACTCACTTCCCAAGCTCTCTCATCCCCAACAGACTTCATACTTGCCCCTCTTTCCAAACTCTTGCATTTACCTCCCTAACAAAACCCAGCCATAAACAAATTAACATCCATGGAGAATCACACACCCTCCGCAAAACCTACATTCAACTGAGAACCAATCACTTTCCTCTCTTCCTACACGTACACATGCCTTACTTCCTCGATAAAAAATTTTCACTGCTTTTAAACCAACTTGCCTCCCACACCATATATTCTTATTACCTTCCACAGAGCATCTCTATCAACTCTATTCATATGCCTTCTCCAGAGACTTAAATGCTACATACAAATCAATTTGCTTTTCTAGTATTTTCTCACATACATTCTTCAAAAGCAAACACCTGATCCACACATCCTCTACCACTTATGATATATAAACCACACTGCTCTTCCCCAATCTGATGCTCTGTACATGCCTTCACCTCTCAATCAATACCCTCCATATAATTTACCGGTAATGCTCAACAAACTTTAACCTCTGTAATTTGAGCACTCACTCTTATCCCCTTTGCCTTTGTACAATGGCACTATGCAAGCATTCCGCCAATCCTAAGGCACCCTCACCATGAGTCATACCATACTTTAAATAACCTTACCAACCAGTCAACATACAGTTCACCCCTTTTTTAATAAATTCCACTGCAATACCATCCAACCTGCTGCCTTGCCGCTTTTCAATCTTCCGCAAAGCTTGTACTACCTCTTCTCTGTTTACCAAATCAATTTTCCCTTAACCCTCTCACTTTGCACACCACTCGACACAAAACTCCCGTATATCGCCACTCGATGTCATCTGGACTCGCATTCAACAAACCTTCAATTACTCTTCAATCTCCTTCTCTCATCACCTACTTGTTATCCACCTCCTATAAACATTTACTTCCCCTTTAAAAGTTCTGGGGAAGTCTGTCTCGATACACTGCGGGACACTACCACCTGACGAGGTTTGTGTTTGGCCAATGGTTTGTTGATTCTCAACGTAAGTAGCATCACTGGTGGCCAAGGTAGATCCGGTTGGCGAATGAGAGCGCATGAAACATGTCGACAAGCATTGCTACTGCAGGCGGGGTGAAGGATGATGCAAACTTCAGATGGCAAAGAAACTGGAGGCACCACATACAGGCAAGTGAGGAAGAGGCAGCTCCCGCCAGTCTGGGGCATCGTAAGTTGTAGGTTGTTGATGGAGATCATGCCAGGTCGGAGCCATCATAGGAGCCGGACAGGTTGAAGGCTCCGGCGCGTACGGCTGAGGGGTCAGCCACAAACCTTCAGTCAGCCCTTGGGTTGTTGATGAAGACCTCAGGCAGCCTGGGCGGGATCTCGTTGTACAAACATCTTCCTCGAAGCCCCGCATAGGATGGTCAGGATCGTCGTAAAGTATGTGAATCATTCCTGATATGGCAGAGAAGTCTGGGTCGGACATGTTGTAGCCTAGCTCGCAACGAGTTACTCTTGTAAAACTTTACATCAATATCTTGGATAAGTGGCTGTTGGACAGCCAGGGCGGGTATCCTATGTACACTGATGAGCAACCCAGTAACTGCTTCAAGAACAGCCCCATTACAACCTCTGGGTATTCGTCATCCTCTAAACTAACCAGCCAGGACTGTATAGAATACTCACCCTTGGATTATATAACGAGTGTTGGTTTTCAAACCCTCCCTTTCAACGACACATTGATCACAGTCCTGACGGCAGTTAAAATCATAACAATAATTAAAAAAAGTTGTTTTCAGTTTCTGTAAAAATTGCTCATCCCCCAGTCAAGATACAGGGATTATATAGTGATTTGTCCTTTGGACTGCTACAAACGAAAATGGCCTATACGTACACCTTTGGTACAATCTTATGTGTACATACTTTGTTGATCAAATCATGATTACTCACAACCTTCTTTACTTTCTAGCCCAGGAAATCCTTTCAGTCATTTTGATAATCCTGCAAACACTCAGGATGCTGAACATGTCCACTGGTCAGGGACTGTAAGTTATAACAACATTGTGATGCTGTGTGTGCATTCTATGGGCAGAAAGGGCACAAGTTATCTGTTATGCAAGTCAATAACAGCTCATGGTACAGGATTGACCTAGGACAGCTAACAAGGGTAAGTGTATTTATCCATGCATTGCATGTAAAAATACAAAATGGGCTGTCTTACAACATCAGTTGCCCATGATATAGTAAGGCAGGTCAATGCTGGTAGGTTGGTATCACCAGTGAGTGGGGTAGTTAATGGTCAAGAGGGTGGATTATTTGACAAGCTAAGGCTGTTTACCATTCAATGGTGGTTATCAAGGAGAAGAAGGCATTTATTTTTTTTTTTTTTCATAATCTATACTTTGTTCGCTGTCTCCGCGTTGTTGGAGGGGTGCCCCCCCCCCCACCCCCGGGTATTTACACCTGTTTTGTTCTATGCGCAAGGAAACAGACGAAAGAAATGGCCCAACCCCCCCCATACCAACAGGTTCTACCATACGTCCCTCACACGGCAAATATACTAATACTCAGCTTTCAGGGTTTACAACCAGACGCTTCACATTGCCTTGTTCAATCACTGACAAGCATCAACCCAGGTATACCACATCGCTCCAATTCACTCTATTCTCTTACCTCCTTTCTCCCTCCTGATGTTCAGGCCCCGATCACCTCAAAATCTTTTTCACTCCATCTTTCCACCTCCATTTGGGTCTCCCTATTCTCCTCGTTTTTGTTCCCTCCCACTCCGTACACTTATAGCTCTTGGTCAATTTTTCCTCACTCATTCTCTCCATGTTGCCCAAACCACTTCAAACACCTCTTCTGCTCTCTCCAACCACGCTCTTTTTATTTCCACACATCTCTCTTACCTACGTTACCTCACTCGATCAAAACCATCCCTCACACCACACATTGTCCTCAAACATCTCATTTCCAGTCCATCCATCTCTGCGACAACTCTTTCCATTGCCCACGCTCGCCAACCATACTACATTGTTGGATCAATATTCCTTTCATACATACCATTTTTGCTTTCCGAGATAATGTTCTGACTTCCACACTTCTTCAGGGCCCCAGATTTTTCGCCCCCCCCCCACCCTATGATCCACTTCCGCTTCCATAGGTGCCCTTCCGCTGCCAGATCCACTCCCAGATATCTAAACACTTCACTTCCTCCAGTTTTTCTCCATTCAAACTCACCTCCCAATTGACTTGCTCTGTAGACCTCTAACCTTACTGTACCTATAACCTTGCTCTTATTACATTTTACTCTTAACTTTTCTTTTCCAACACTTTTACCAACTCAGTCACCAGCTCTGCAGTTTCTCAAATGAATCAGCCACCTGCGCTGTTTCATTCAGCTGAACAACAACTGACTCACTTCCCAAGCTCTCTCATCCCCAACAGACTTCATTAATGCCCCTGCTTTTCCAAAACTCTTGCCATTTACTCCCCAAAACACCCCCATTCCATAAACAAATTAAACAACCATGGAGACATCACTCACCTGCGCACAAAACCTACATTCACTGAGAACCAATCACTTTCTCTCTTCCAACAGTACACATGCCTTACATCCTCGATTAAAAACTTTTCACTGTTTCTAAACAACTTTTCTCCCACTCCATATATTCTTAATAACCTCTCCACAGAGCAGCTCTATCAACTCGATCATTGCCGTCTCCAGATCCATAAATGCTAATCAAATCCATTTGCTTTTCTATGTATTTCTTCAATACATTCTACAAAGCATAACACCTGATCACCATCCTCTACCACTTCTGAAACCACTCTGCTCTCCCCAAATCTGATGTCTGTACATACCCTCATCCTCCTCAATCATACCTCCCATATAATTTACCAGGGAATTCTCAACAAAATTATACCTCTGTAATTTGAGCATCCACTCTTTTCCCTTTGCCTTTGTACATGGCATACTATTGCTCGCATTCCGCCAATCTCTCAGGGCACTCAACATGGTCATTTTTTTTTTTTTTATACTTTCGTCGCGTCTCCCGAGTTTGCGAGGTAGCGCAAGGAAACAGACGAGGAGACATGGCCCAACCCCCCCCCATACACATGTATATACATACGTCCACACACGCAAATATACATACCTACACAGCTTTCCATGGTTTACCCCAGACGCTTCACATGCCTTGATTCAATCCACTGACAGCACGTCAACCCCGGTATACCACATCGCTCCAATTCACTCTATTCCTTGCCCTCCTTTCACCCTCCTGCATGTTCAGGCCCCGATCACACAAAATCTTTTTCACTCCATCTTTCCACCTCCAATTTGGTCTCCCTCTTCTCCTCGTTCCCTCCACCTCCGACACATATATCCTCTTGGTCAATCTTTCCTCACTCATTCTCTCCATGTGCCCAAACCACTTCAAAACACCCTCTTCTGCTCTCTCAACCACGCTCTTTTTATTTCCACACATCTCTCTTACCCTTACGTTACTTACTCGATCAAACCACCTCACACCACACATTGTCCTCAAACATCTCATTTCCAGCACATCCATCCTCCTGCGCACAACTCTATCCATAGCCCACGCCTCGCAACCATACAACATTGTTGGAACCACTATTCCTTCAAACATACCCATTTTTGCTTTCCGAGATAATGTTCTCGACTTCCACACATTCTTCAAGGCTCCCAGAATTTTCGCCCCCTCCCCCACCCTATGATCCACTTCCGCTTCCATGGTTCCATCCGCTGCCAGATCCACTCCCAGATATCTAAAACACTTCACTTCCTCCAGTTTTTCTCCATTCAAACTCACCTCCCAATTGACTTGACCCTCAACCCTACTGTACCTAATAACCTTGCTCTTATTCACATTTACTCTTAACTTTCTTCTTCCACACACTTTACCAAACTCAGTCACCAGCTTCTGCAGTTTCTCACATGAATCAGCCACCAGCGCTGTATCATCAGCGAACAACAACTGACTCACTTCCCAAGCTCTCTCATCCCCAACAGACTTCATACTTGCCCCTCTTTCCAAAACTCTTGCATTTACCTCCCTAACAACCCCATCCATAAACAAATTAAACAACCATGGAGACATCACACACCCCTGCCGCAAACCTACATTCACTGAGAACCAATCACTTTCCTCTCTTCCTACACGTACACATGCCTTACATCCTCGATAAAAACTTTTCACTGCTTCTAACAACTTGCCTCCCACACCATATATTCTTAATACCTTCCACAGAGCATCTCTATCAACTCTATCATATGCCTTCTCCAGATCCATAAATGCTACATACAAATCCATTTGCTTTTCTAAGTATTTCTCACATACATTCTTCAAAGCAAACACCTGATCCACACATCCTCTACCACTTCTGAAACCACACTGCTCTTCCCCAATCTGATGCTCTGTACATGCCTTCACCCTCTCAATCAATACCCTCCCATATAATTTACCAGGAATACTCAACAAACTTATACCTCTGTAATTTGAGCACTCACTCTTATCCCCTTTGCCTTTGTACAATGGCACTATGCACGCATTCCGCCAATCCTCAGGCACCTCACCATGAGTCATACATACATTATATAACCTTAAACCAGTCAACAATACCAGTCACCCCTTTTTTAATATAAATTCCACTGCAATACCATCCAAACCTGAGCCTTGCCGGCTTTCATCTTCCGCATAGTTTCACTACCTCTTCTCGGCATACAAATCATTTTCCCTAACCCTCTCTCTTTGCACACCACATCGACCAAAACACCCTTATATCTGACACTCTAATCATCAAAAACACATCAACAAACCTTCAAAATACTCTACTCCATCTCCTTCTCACATCACCCTCCTTATTATCACTCCCCATTTGCGCCACTTCACTTGAAGTTTCCAATTTGCTACCCTTGTCTTACGCATCTTTGTAATTACTCCTTCCAGACATCTTTTTATTCTCCTAAAATTTAATGATCTCTCTCACCCAAACTCTCATTTGCCCTTTTTATCACCTCTTGCACCTTTCTCTGACTCCTGTCTCTTTCTTTTGTACATCTCCCACTCAATTGCATTTATCACACCTTAAAAGGTAAAATCATATTTTTTTGGGTGAAAATGACTAGAAAAGTGTCTAGTGAAAGGTAAGAAGTCGTATGCAACCTCTATGAATCTGGAAAAAGCATATGACATGTTGAGTGGAATGCTTTATGGGATGTGTTAAGGATATGTGGTGTAGGAGGACAGCTGTTGGATGGTGCGAAAGCCTTCTATAGAGTAGCATATGCATGTGTATGAGCAAATGGAAAGTTGGGCTAAGTGAAAGTTTTGGTATACATGTAAGTGTGAGGCAGGGCTGTGTGATGTCAACTTGGCTATGTAAAATATATATGGATGGAGTGATAAGTCAGATGAAAGCAAAACTTGGGAGAGGAGGTGCACAGATGGAGGGTGGTGATGGAGTATGCTGGCTAGTGACAAGCCTGTTTATGGGAGATAATGCGTTGTTTGCTGAGAATGAAGAGGAGTTGCAGAGGAATGTAAGTGTCTATTATGATCTAAGTATGCATGGGAAACTAAAGATACATGCAAGTAGAAGTAAAGGAATGGTGTTTGAAAGGAAAAAGAGTGAAAGTATAGATTTTGTAAAATCCTATAAAATGAAAAAAGTAAATGTACTAAACCATGTTACAGATATGGGGGGTGAAAGACTGGAAGAGGTTATCGAATTTAAGTAGTACTCAGGAGCATTCTTGGAACTGTTTAATGATATGGAAGGAGAGATAAGGGAGAGAACAGTATAGGGTAGAAGGGTCACTGAAATCTTTAATATGGGCTGTACCTCTCTAATCTAGTGCTCTGTGGTCCAGCAACTCCCATGGTCTGGCAGGTTTTGAACCTCCTACCATGAGTTTGTGGATATGCCACCACGGTGGTGCTGTTAGCAGTGCTAAGGTGCCAAAATCTGTTTACACTGCAGCCGAGCTAATTAACAGTCCTGTTATTTTCTTATATTCACTTTTCTGCTGAAAACGAAAGCCAGAATAGTTCACAGTTTCAGAAAACTTTGAAATGTGCCAGGAGCAAAGAATTGGACAGTGCACTTGTAAAGTTGTTTAAGTTCCGATGTAATGAAGGTGTAAGTATTTCTGGGCAGATGCTTATCGAGTAGGTCAAAGTTTTTCATAGAGAACTAAAGCTAGACTATGACTGAATATTTGCAAGGATGGTTACACAAGTTTAAGTGGAGACATTGAATTTCAGCACATAGTATGTATGGAGAAGAGTAGTGTTGATGTGGAAGTTCGTAGTATAAGGCTGTATTAAAAGAATCGATAAAAACTCCATTTCTCTATTAAACAACCAACAGCAATATATACAGGGCAAGAGAGGGTGTATGAGCCAGTTGCCTGGCTGGGACTGACGCAGTGCAGGCAAGCTTCCTTGTCGATAACAATAAAACAACAATAGTAACTAGTGTCAACAAAAGCCAACTACCAACCTATGATCGTTCGTTACATTAACTACTCATCACAAAGCTGTGACAAAGTTTGTAGATGAATTTGCACATTTAGTGGCAGCAGAAAATTTAGCCCCAGAGCAAGTGTATAAAGCTAATGAATCTGCCCTGTACAGGTGTCATATGCCACGAAAACCCTTGCTCAAAATAATGAGAAATCTCCATCTGGGGATACTTCTGATGTAAACTGATGTAACAATAAAAACCTTGTTTGAAAAATTCAATGGCTGTATCTTTTCCTATTTTCCGCTCTGTTCTCCCTTTGATAACACAGCAATATGTATGTGGAATAAGCTGGGAAGACTAGGGGTTGGGAATATCTTTACATAGGGGGTTCCCTTAGGGATCAATTTCTGCTTTCCCGCATTTTCTTTGGTCTGATTATGGCCAGGTCCCAAGGTGGCCAGATTAAAGAGGTTCAACTTGCAGAATAATGGAGGGTAGAGGTGTAAGTATTTAAGCAAAGAATGGATTAAGTGACAGCATAGTCCTCCCAACCCTGACCTATGCAGCCAAAACATGGACATGGAATGAGTTACAGATATCAAGAATCCAGGCTGTAGAAATGAGCTATTTGAAAGGGGCACATGCTATGACTATACAGAATGAAAGAAATAGGGGGTTTATGAGAGATGTGGTATGGAGGAATGCAAAGAGAATAAACTGTTGAGTGGTAGAGTGGGTGAAACAGGATATTTTGAGGTAGTTTGGGCTTGTGGAAAGAATGCACAACATGGAGTTTACAAGGTGAGTGTATGATAGCACAATTAAAGGGGATGGTGTCAGAGGAAGATCACCTGTGACTTGGAGGAATAGCATGAAAGAATACTGGAGGGAGAGAAATGGTGGAGAATGCATGGAATGGTATATGTAAGGCAGGTATGTAGGGGCAAGGATATATGGAGACTCTTTGGCCATGGGTACCCCCTAAATGGGAGTCCCAGAGGAAACAGGCATCAAAGATATAGATAGACAAACAGAAAAGGTAAAAGGTTGAGATCTCTAGCCCCTCAGATGTCTATATATCTCTAATGGCTCAAATGACAAACTGAACCTGTAAGAAAATGAAGTCATAATCCTTCAAGAGTCGGAAAATTAAAAAAAAAAAATAACAAACTTCTGAGTCTTGATAGTTGTTTCATTTTCCTTTTCCTTGCTTCTGAGTTTCTTGATAATGTTGGAGTAATTCAGCTGCTGCTTACTAAGCTTCTCCCCTTCCTCCCTGAGTTCTCGAATCACTGTGTCTCTTTCTTCTTGATCTCTTGCCACTTCAGCTGAGCTAAGCCTTGTTGCTGCTTCTGCACGTACATCCTATAGAATAAAGAATAGTTTCAATGTAATTTTCTTAAATATCTAAAGAATGATAAATTATTCAAGCTACGGATATCATACTTCAATGAAAGAAAGCAGAAAAGAAAAGGAATCAATCATAAATAATTGACATTACCATAATACAATGGAAAAATGCAAAATGAAAAGGAAAATGATCTGAAATAAAAGGCATTACCAGAACTATATAAATGAATGCTACCTTAAATTGTTAACTGTTTGACAATTTCAGCATTAGTGCCAGGAACAGATGAAAAAGGCCTCATTTCCTCACATTCTTTCTTAAGCTGTAATGTGTAATAAGCCAGAACCATAGTCCCCTATTCACAACTAGGCTTCACAGACCTTTCTGTGGTTCTTCTGGCTACTTCACATGCCGTGGTTCAACTCAGTGTCAGTACAGTGTCCCGTGAATACCACATAACTCTAATTTATTCTAGGCACACCTTTTTACCTTCCTGTGTGTTCAGGCCCTAAGCGCTCAATATTTTTTCACTCCATACTCCGATTTCAATTTGGTATACCCCATCTCCTTGTCCACTCCACTTTTGGCAAATGTATCTTTGTCAACTTTTCCTCGCTCATTCTCTTGATATGTCCAGCACATTCTCTTAGCTTTCTCAAACACACCTACCTTGTAACATTTCAGCACAACCTCTTCAATTCTCTCATACATACTCTTCCTGTTACCACACCATTCTCTTACCATATCATTTCATATTCAATCATCTCTCACTCTACATATTGTTCTCAAACATTTCATTTCCAGCACATTCACCCTGTCCTTTACATTTTTGTCTAAGGCCAATGCCTCACAACCTTTTAACACTAACAAGGTACAATATCATCAAACATACCTATCTTTATCCTTAAAGACTGTAAACTTTCTTTCCACACATTTATCATTGCACCTAAAATATTTGTCCCCTCACCCATCATATAGATCACTTCAGCTCCCATGGTTCCATTTACTGCCATATCCACTCCTAAGTACCTTAAGCACTCTACTTCTCCAAGGTTCTCTCCTTTAAAATCACACCTCAACTATCCTGTTTCTTTTCACTGCAAAATGTAATAACCTTACTCTTAATCATATCTACTCTCAACTCTCAACCTTTTCCTTTCACAAACTCTCCCAAAGTCTAAACCTAGCTTCTGCAATATCTAACCTGAATCTGCTACAAGTGTCATATCATCAGAAAACAACAACTCACTCACTATCCAATGTCTCCCCCCCTCCCGGCACCACCACCACCAGCAATACCACAACCCACCCAAAATATACCGTGTTTCATTTTCCCGTGGACTAACAGGAAGTGAAGTGTTTTAAATATCTGTGAGTGGATTTGGCAATGGACGGAACCATGGAAGCAGAAGTGAATCATAGGGTGGGGGAGGGGGGTGAAAGTTCTTGGAGCGTTGAAGAATGTAAGGAAGTCATGAACATTATCTCAGAGAGCAAAAATGGGTATGTTTGAAGGAATAGTGGTTCCAACAATGTTATATGTTTGCGAGGCTTGGGCTATAGATAGAGTTGTGTGGAGGAGGGTGGATCTGCTGGAAATGAGATGTCTGAGGACAATATGTGGTGTGAGGTGGTTTGATCGATTAAGTAATACAAGGGTAAAAGAGATGTGTGGTAATAAAAAGAGTGTGGTTGAGAGAGCAGAAGAGGTGTTTTGAAATGGTTTGGTCACATGGAGAGAATGAGTGAGGAAAGCTTGACCAAGAGGATATATGTGTCAGAGGTGGAGGGAACGAGAAGTGGGAGACCAAATTGGAGGTGGCAAGATGGAGTGAAAAAGATTTGAGTGATCGGGGCCTGAACATGCAGGAGGGTGAAAGGGTGCAAGGAATAGAGTGAATTGGAACGATGTGGTATAACGGGATCGACGTGCTGTCAATGGATTGAGCCAGGGCATGTGAAGCATGTGGGGTAAACCATGGAAAGTTCTTTGTGGCCTGGATGTGGAAAGGGAGCTATGGTTTCGGTGCATTATTACATGACAGCTAGAGATTGAGTGTGAACAGATGTGGCCTTTGTTGTCTTTTCCTAGCGCTACCTCGTGCACATGAGGGGGAAGGGGGTTGGTAATTCATGTGTGGCGGGGTGGCGGGGTGGCGATGGGAATGAATTAAGGCAGACAGTATGAATTATGTGTAGGTGTATATATGTATATGTCTGTGTGTGTATAGATATATGTATACGTTGAGATATATAGGTATGTATATTTGCATGTGTGGACGTGTATGTATATACATCTGTATGTGGGTGGGTTGGGCCATTCTTTCATCAGATTCCTTGCGCTACCTCACTTATGCGGGAGACAGCGACACAGCAAAATAAATAATACATAAAATAAATGAATATTTATTTATTATTTTGCTTTGTCACTGTCTCCCGCGTTAAAGAGGTACCGCAAGGAAACAGATGAAAGAATGGCCCAACCCACCCACATACACATGTATATACAAACATGCCCACACACACAAATATACATACCTATACATCTCAACATATACATATATATATATACACACACAGATATATACATATATACACATGTACATAATTCATACTGTCTGCCTTTATTAATTCCCATCGCCACCCCGCCACACTTGAAATAACAACCCCCTCCCCCCTTAAGTGTGCGGGGTAGCGCTAGGAGGACAACAAAGGCCACATTCGTTCACACTCAGTCTCTAGCTGTCATGTAATAATACACCGAAAACACACCTCCCTTTCCACATCCAGGCCCCACAGAACTTTCCATGGTTTACCCAACACGCTTCACATGCCCTGGCTCATTCCATTGACACCACATCAACCCAAGTATACCACATCGTTCTAATTCACTCTATTCCTTGCACGCCTTTCACCCTCCTGCATGTTCAGGCCCTGATCCCTCAAAATCTTTTTCAATCCATCTTTCCACCTCCAATTTGGTCTCCCTCTTCTCCTTGTTCGCCCCACCTCTGACACATATATCCTCTTGGTCAATCTTTCCTCACTCATTCTCTCCATGTGACCAAACCATTACAAAACACCCTCTTCTGCTCTCTCAACCACACTCTTTTTATTACCACACATCTCTCTTACCCTTACATTACTTACTCGATCAAACCACCTTACACCATATATTGCTCTCAAACATCTCATGTCCAGCACATCCACCCTCCTCTGCACAGCTCTATCCACATCCCACGCCTCGCAGCCATACAACATTGTTGGAACCAGTATTCCTTCAAACATACCCATTTTTGCTTTCTGAGATAATGTTCTCAACATCTACACATTCTTCAATGCTCCCATAATTTTCGCCCCCTCCCACAACCTATGATTCACTTCCACTTCCGTGGTTCCATCCGCAGTCAAATCCACTCCCAGATATCTAAAACACTTCACTTCCTCCAGTTTTTCTCCATTCAAACTTACCTCCCAGTTGACTTGACCAGCAACCCTACTGTACCTAATAACCTTCCTTTTATTCACATTTACTCTCAACTTTCTTCTTTCACACACTTTACCAAACTCAGTCACTAACTTCTGCAGTTTCTCACATGAATCAGCCACCAGCGCTGTATCATCAGCGAACAACAACTGACTCACTTCCCAAGCTCTCTCATCCACAACAGACTGCATACTTGCCCCTCTTTCCAAAACTCTTGCATTCACCTCCCTAACAACCCCATCCATAAACAAATCAAACAACTATGGAGACATCACTCACCCCTGCCGCAAACCTACATTCACTGAGAACAAATCATTTTCCTCTCTTCCTACACGTACACATGCCTCACATCCTCGATAAAAACTTTTCACTGCTTCTAACAACTTGCCTCCCACACCATATATTCTTAATATCTTCCATAGTTCATCTCTATCAACTCTATCATATGCCTTCTCCAGATCCATAAATGCTACATACTAATCCATTTGCTTTTCTAAGTATTTCTCACATACATTCCTCAAAGCAAACACTTGATCCACACATCCTCTACCACTTCTGAAACCACACTGCTCTTCCCCAATCTGATGCTCTGTACATGCCTTCACCCTATCAATCAATACCCTCCCATATAATTTACCAGGAATACTCAACAAACTTATACCTCTGTAATTTGAATGCTCACCTTTATCCCCTTTGCCTTTGTACAACGGCACTATGCAAGCATTCCGCCAATCCTCAGGCACCTCACCATGAATCACATATACATTAAATAACCTTACCAACCAGTCAACAATACAGTCACTCCCTTTTTTAATAGATTCCACTGCAATACCATCCAAACCCGCTGCCTTGCCGGCTTTCATCTTCCGCAAAGCTTTTACTACCTCCTCTCTGTTTACCAAATCCTTTTCCCTAACCCTCTCACTTTGCACACCACCTCGACCAAAACACCTTATATCTGCCACTCTATCATCAAACACATTCAACAAACCTTCAAAATACTCACTCCATCTCCTTCTCACATCATGATATGAGGAGATGGAGTGAGTATTTTGAAGGTTTTGAATGTGTTAGATGATAGAGTGGCAGGTATAGAGTGTTTTGGATGAGGTGGTGTGCAAAGTGAGAGGGTTAGGGAGAATGACGTGGTAAACAGAGAAGAGGTAGTAAAAGCTTTGCGGAAGATGAAAGCCGGCAAGGCAGTGGGTTTGGATGGTATTGCAGTGGAATTTATTAAAAAAGGGAGTGACTGTGTTGTTGACTGGTTGGTAAGGATATCTAATGTATGTATGACTCATGGTGAGGTGCCTGAGGATTGGCAGAATGCATGCATAGTGTCACTGTATAAAGGCAAAGGGGATAAAGGTGAGCATTCAAATTACAGAGGTATAAGTTTGTTGAGTATTCCTGGTAAATTATATGGGAGGGTATTGATTGATAGGGTGAAGGCATGTACGAGCATCAGATTGGGGAAGAGGAGTGAGGTTTCAGAAGTGGTAGAGGATGTGTGGATCAGGTGTTTGCTTTGAAGAATGCATGTGAGAAATACTTAGAAAAACAATTGGATTTGTAAGTAGCATTTATGGATCTGGACAAGGCATATAATAGAGATGCTCTGTGGATGGTATTTGGAGTCTATGGTGTAGGAGGCAAGTTGCTAGACGTATTAAAAAGATTTTATTGAGGATGCAAGGCATGTGTACGAGTAGGAAGAGAGGAAAGTGACTGGTTTCCAGTTAATGTCAGTTTGCAGCAGGGGTGTGTGATGTCTCCATGGATGTTTACTTTGTGTATGGATGGAGGTGTTAAGGAGGTGAATGCAAGAGTTTTGGAGAGAGGGGCAAGTATGCAGTCTGTCATGGATGGGAGGGCCTGGGAAGTGAGTCAGTTGTGTTCGCTGATGATACAGTGCTGGTGGCTGATTCAAGTGAGAAATTGCAGAAGCTGGTGACTGAAGTTGGTAAAGTATGTGAAAGAAGAAAGCTTAGAGTAAATGTGAATAAGAGCAAGGTTATTACGTACAGTAGGGTTGAGGGTCAAGTCAACTGGGAGGTAAGGTCGAATGGAGAAAAACTGGAGGAAGTGAAGTGTTTTAGATATCTGGGAGTGGATCTGGCAGCGGATGGAATCATGGAAGCGCAAGTGAGTCGCAGTGTGGGGAAGGGGGCGATTGTTCTGGGAGCGTTGAAGAATGTGTGGAAGGCAAGAACATTATGTCAGAAAGCAAAAATGGGCATGTTTGAAGGAAAAGTGGTTCCAACAATGTTTTATAGTTGCGAGGCATGGGCAATAGATAGGCTTGTGTGGAGGAGGGTGGATGTGCTGGAAATGAGATGTTTGACAACAATATGTGGTATGAGGTGGTTTGATTAAGTAATGAAAGGGTAAGAGAGATGTTTGGTGATAAAACGAGTGTGGTTGAGAGAGCAGAAGAGGGTAAATTGAAATGGCTTGGTTATATGGACAGAATGAGTGAGGAAAGATTGACAAAAAGGATATATGTGTCAGAGGTGGAGGGAACGAGGAGAAGTGGGAGACCAAATTGGAGGTGGAAGGATGGAGTGAAAAAATTTTGACGATCAGGGCCTGAACATACAGAAGGGTGAATAGAGTGAATTGGAACAATGTGGTATAACGGGGTGGATGTGCTGTCACTGGATAGAACAAGGTATGTGAAGCATCTGGGGTATACCATGGAAAGTTTTGTGGGGCCTGGATATGGAAAGGGAGGTGCGGTTTCGGTGTATTACACATGCCAGCTAGAGACTGAGTAAGGACGTACGTGGCCTTTTTTGTCTTTTCCTAACGCTACCTCCCAGGTGGGCAGATGGGTGGGGGCGGAGTGGGCTGTTGTGTGTGTGTGTGTGTGTGTGTGTGTGTGTGTGTGTGTGTGTGTGTGTGTGTGTGTGTGCGTGCGTGCGTGCGTGCGTGCGTGCGTGCATGCGTGTGTGTGTGTGTGTGTGTGTGTGTGTGTGTGTGTGTGTGTGTGTGTGTGTGTGTGTGTTCTATTTCATGTGTGGCGCGGTGGCGATGAGAAGTGGATGAAGGCAGCAAGTATGAATATGTACATGTGCATATACATATATGTCTGTGTATGTATATGTATGTATACTTTGAAATGGATAGGTAAGCATATGTGCATGTGTGAGCGTTTATGTATATACATGTGTATATGGGTGGGTAGGTTGGGCTATTTCATGTGTGGCAGGGTAGCAACAGGAAATGAATGATGGCAGCAAGTATGAATATGCACGTGTGTATATATGTATATATCTGTGCATGTATATGTATGTATATGGTGAAATGTATAGGTATGTATATGTGCGTGTGTGGGTGTTTATATATATACATGTGTATGTGGGTGGGTTGGACCATTCTTTTGTCTGTTTCCTTGCGCTACCTCGCTTATGCGGGAGCCGGGCAATTAAGTATGATAGTAATAAAAATCACCTTGCCGAGTATTGTGTGGTCTAGCTAGTAAGGGGGCACACAGGCAGCCAGCTCTCAGGAGCAAAAACCAAAGCAAAAACAATAGGAGAGGGAAAGTGAGCCAACATTGTGGTGCAGTCAGCATCCCCTCACTCAATCTCTCCTTATGTCTAAACTATTTCAGTACATCCACTTCAGCCCTCTCATAAATACTTTTCTTTACACCAACACTCCTCACACTACATACTGTATTCAAACATTTCATTCCCATCACATCCACCATTTTCCAAACTTTGTATCTTAACATATCCTTTATGGGAAATTATCTCGCCAAGTTCCTTTGAAACAATGCTTCTTTTTTTTTTTTTATCATTATTGATGTATGATCCTGCTCCAAGGAAAATGAAAATGACCCATTTTGGATAAAAGAAACCTTCAAAAAGTCACTTATTTCTTCAATTTCTCCATCAGTACAGAGAAGGTGGCATCCTGTATGCAGGTGAGTCAAAAGTCATATCTGCAAGCATATGAAGTACAGTGTCATCAAAGGAGCTTCCCACAAGGACTGCAGCCTTGAAGCTGCAGGAGACCCATAAAAGGGATCATGAGGTTACAAAATTTATCAACTCGAATAACCAGGAAAAATTTTGTCTCCCTCACTGAGGGCCATGGAGAGCCTAGACTTACTGGCAAATACAAGCACTGTGTCTAGGTGGCTGAGCTTTCCATAACAGGGTCCCATTTCCCTGATGAGACAAGACTGAGTGCCAAGTAGTCTTCAAAAGCTGTTTAGTACACATATAAAGAGGCTAACAAAAAATATAAATCTTATCACTAAAAGAAGAGTTAATACCTCTAACTGCTTTTTAATGGCTTCCTTTTCACGCAATGCTTGCTGAAATTTTCTCTCCATTGTAACAAGGCGCTGAGTATATTCTTCCCTTAAGGACTCTGTTGCTTCCATGCCATTACCACCTTCCAGTTCCTCAATATGACTGAAACAAATAACATATACACTGTACAGGAATCAAATTAAACAAATACAATGCCTACTCCTACCTGAATATCATTATTCAAAATACTCTCTTAGCTCTGTACTCATAATGTATATCTCTCCTTTCTCAACTACACTTGCTCCTCTCTTCAATATCAGTATACAAAAAAATTCTACATCTGTAAAGGACATTAAATTACCATTCAGCTTTTCAAAGCCTACTAAGGCTACATAATCAAATAATGTCAAAAGCTATCAAATGTTTTCCACAGTGCGCCATTTCTGAATATGCTTTCATTTACTCTAATTGGGTTTTAAATTTTATGTGTTTTCTTGAGCACAAACATACAGTACCTTTCATATATCAAACTCCAGTAATTATCCCAAAGCTTTCCAGCAGTGTGCATCACATTCAACTTTTTCTTTTGCATACTTGTTAGCCATTTTCCATGTCAATGAGGTAACACCAGGAATACATGAAGAAAAGGCCATTTCTTTCACATCTATCCTCTAGCTCTCATTTACGTAATGCACCAAACCCACAGTTCCCAATCAAAAGCCAGGCCCCACAGAACGTTTCATTATTCATTCCAGCTGCTTCATATGCCTTGATTCAGCCAATGACTGCATATCAATCCCTGCATACCACATCACTCCAGTTCATTCTATCCCATGCATGTCTTTCACCCTCCTGCATACTAGGGCCCCAAGCACTCAAAATTTTACTCTCCATCCTTCCACCTCCAAAAAGGTCCCCCAAACTCCTTATTCCCTCCACTTCTGACAAGTATTTTCTTTTTGTCAACCTCTCCTCACTGATTCTCTTCATATGTCTAAACCATTTCCACATACTCACTTCAGCTTGCTTAACTACTCTCTTGATTACCACAACTTTCTCTTAACTTATCATTACTTATCATTCCTCACACCAAATACTGTTCTCAAACACTTGATTTACAATTCATCCATCCTCTTCCTTACATTCTCATATACAGACCATCCCTCAAATCCATACAACAGGAATGGGAATACTATATATTCACACATAATCTGGAGCTCTGTGGTCTGGTAACTCCCAAGGTCTGGCATGTTTTGAATATGCCGCCATTAGTTTGTGGATCTGCCACCACTGCGGTGCTGTTAGCAGTGCTAAGGGGCCAAACTTTGTGTCCATTGCAGCTCAGCTAATTAACAGTCCTTTTAGTTTCTTATATTCATTTTTTGCAAGAAAAAAAAATGAGTTAAAAAGGCTTACAGTTTTGGAAAACTTTAAAAATGCCAGGAGTACAGAATTAGACAGTGCACTTATAAAGTCGTTTAAGCTCCCACATGATGAAGGTGTAAGCATTTCTGGGGAGATGCTTATCAAGCAGGCCAAAATTTTTCATAGTGGACTAAAACTAGATTGTGATTATGAATATTTACAAGGATAGTCACACAAGTTTAAGTGGAAACAGAATTTCAGTACATAGTGTGCGCATTGAAAAGCGTAGTGTTGACAAGGAAGCTTGTTGTGTAAGGTCGTATCAAAAGAATCTATAAAAACTCCAATTCTCTATTAAACAACCACCAACATGTACAGAGGGAGAGAGAGTGTACGAGCTGGGTGCCTGGCTGGACGACTGAGAGTGACGCCACATTGCAGGCTGGCTGCCCTGATGAAAACAATAAAACAACAATAGTAACAAGAGTTGACCAAAGCCAACTACCAGCCTATGGTCATTCATCATGTACATTAACTACTCATCACAGAGTTGCAGCAGAGTCTGTGAGTGAATTTGCACAGTTAGTGGCAGCAGAAAATGTAGCCCCAGATCAAGTGTATAATGCTGATGAATTTGCCCTGTACTGGCATCAAATGCCATGAAAAAGCCTTGCCCAAGATATTAAGGAGTCTCCATCTGGGGGTACTTCTGATATAAGAAGACAGCTGAGAGTAAAGGTGAGTAAGAGCAAGGTTATTAGGTACAATAGGGTTGAGGGACAAGTCAATTGGGAGGTAAGTTTGAATGGAGAAAATCTGGAAGTGAAGTGTTTTAGATATCTGGGAGTGGATTTGGCAACAGATGGAACCATGGAAGCAGAAGTGAGTCACAGGGTGGGGAGAGGGCGAAAGTTCTGCAGGGAAATAGTGCAAATGACTGGGAGATGTATAAAAGATACAGGCAGGAGGTCAAGAGAAAGGTGTAAGAGGTGAAAAAGAGGGCAAATAAGAGTTGGGGTGAGAGACTATCATTAAATTTTAGGGAGAATAAAAAGATGTTTTGGAAGGAAGTAAATAAAGTGCATAAGACAAGGGAACAAATGGGAACTTCAGTGAAGGGGGCTAATGGGAGGTGATAACAAGTAGTGGTGATGTGAGAAGGAGATGGAGTGAGTATTTTGAAGGTTTGTTGAATGTGTGATGATATTTGAAGGTTTGTTGAATGTGTTTGATGATAGAGTGGCAGATATATGGTGTTTTGGTCGAGGTGGTGGTGTGCAAAGTGAGAGGGTTGGGAAGAATGATTTGGTAAACAAAGAAGAGGTAGTAAAAGCTTTGCGGAAGATGAAAGCCGGCAAGGCAGAGGGTTTGGATAGTATTGCAGTGGAATTTATTAAAAAAGGGGGTGACTGTATTGTTGACTGGTTGGTAAGGTTATTTAATGTATATATGACTTATGGGAGGTGCCTGAGGATGGGCAGAATGCTTGCATAGTGCCATTGTACAAAGGCAAAGGGGATAAAAGTGAGTGCTCAAATTACAGAGGTATAAGTTTGTTGAGTATTCCTGGTAAATTATATGGGAGGGTATTGATTGAGAGGGTGAAGGCATGTACAGAGCATCAGACTGGGGAAGAGCAGTGTGGTTTCAGAAGTGGTAGAGGATGTGTGGATCAGGTGTTAGCTTTGAAGAATGTATGTGAGAAATACTTAGAAAAGCAAATGGATTTGTATGTAGCATTTATGGATCTGGAGAAGGCATATGATAGAGTTGACAGAGATGCTCTGCAGAAGGTATTAAGAATATTTGGTGTGGGAGGAAAGTTGTTAGAAGCAATGAAAAATTTTAATCGAGGATGTAAGGCATGTGTACGTGTAGGAAGAGAGGAAAGTGATTGGTTCTCAGTGAATGTAGGTTTGCGGCAGGGGTGTGTGATGTCTCCATGGTTGTTTAATTTGTTTATGGATGGGGTTGTTAGGCAGATGAATGCAAGAGTTTTGGAAAGAGGTGCAAGTATGCAGTCTGTTGTGGGTGAGAGAGCTTGGGAAGTGAGTCAGTTGTTGTTCGCTGATGATACAGCGCTGGTGGATGATTCGTATGAGAAACTGCAGAAGCTGGTGACTGAGTTTGGTAAAGTGTGTGAAAGAAGAAAGCTGAGAGTAAATGTGAATAAGAGTAAGGTTATTAGGTACAGTAGGGTTGAGGGACAAGTCAATTGGGAGGTAAGTTTGAATGGAGAAAAACCGGAGGAAGTGAAGTGCTTTAGATATCTGGGAGTGGATTTGGCAGTGGATGGAACCATGGAAGCAGAAGTGAATCATAGGGTGGGGAGGGGGCGAAAGTTCTAGGAGCGTTGAAGCATGTGTGGAAGTCGAGAACATTATCTAGGAAAGTAAAAATGGGTATGTTTGAAGGAATAGTGGTACCAACGTTATATGGTTGCGAGGCGTGGGATATAGATAGAGTTGTGCGCAGGAAGGTGGATGTGCTGGAAATAAGATGTTTGAGGACAATTTGTGGTGTGAGGTGGTTTGATCGAGTAAGTAATAATAGGGTAAGAGAGATGTGTGGAAATAAAAAGAGTGTGGTTGAGAGAGCAGAAGAGGGTGTTTTGAAATGGTTTGGTCACATGGAGAGAATGAGTGAGGAAAGATTGACAAAGAGGATATATGAGTCAGAAGTGGAGGGAACGAGGAGAAGTGGGAGACCAAATTGGAGGTGGAAAGATGGAGTGAAAAAGATTTTGAGTGATTGGGGCCTGAACATGCAGGAGGGTGAAAGGTATACAAGGAATAGAGTGAATTGGAACGATGTGGTATACTGGGGTCGATGCTGTCAATGGATTGAACCAGGGCATGTGAAGCGTCTGGGGTAAACCATGGAAGGTTCTGTGGGGCCTGGATGTGGAAAGGGAGCTGTGGTTTCGGTGCATTATTACATGACAGCTAGAGACTGAGTGTGAACGAATGTGGCCTTTGTTGTCTTTTCCTAGCGCTACCTCGCACACAATTGGGGGGAAGGTGTGGTTATTTCATGTGTGGCGGGGTGGTGATGGGAATGAACAAAGGCAGACAGTATGAATTATGTGCATGTGTATATATGTATATGTCTGTGTGTGTATATATATGTATACGTTGAGATGTATAGGTATGTATATTTGCGTGTGTGGACATGTATGTATATACATGTGTATGCGGGTGGGTTTGGCCATTCTTTCGTCTGTTTCCTTGCGCTACCTCGCTAACATGTGAGACAGCGACAAAGCAAAATAAATAAATAGAATAAATATTATTTACTCTAGGCTTTCTTCTTTCACACACTCTACCAAGCTCAGTCACCAGCTTCAGCAGTTTCTCACCTGAATCAGCCACCAGCGCTGCATCATCAGAAAATAACAAATGACTCACTTCCCAAGTCATCTCATCCATAACAGACATCATACTTGCCCCAATCTCCAAAACTCTTGCATTCACCTCCCTAACAACCCCTCCATAAACAGATTGAACAACCATGGAGACATCACGCATCCCTGTCACAAACCGACATTAACTGAGAACCCATCACTTTCCTCTCTTCCTACTCATACATATGCCTTACATCCTTGATAAAAACTTTTCACTGCTTCTAGCAACTTGCCTCCCATACCATATATCTTAATACCTTCCACAGAGCATCTCTATCAACTCTATCATATGCCTTCTCCAGATCCATAAATGCTACATGCAAATCCATTTGTTTTTCTAAGTATTTCTCACATACATTCTTCAAACACCTAATGCACACATCCTCTACCATTTCTGAAACCACACTGTTCTTGCCCAATCTGATGCTCTGTGCATGCTTTCACCCTCTCAATGGATACCCTCCCATCTAATTTCCCAGGAATACTCAAAAAACTTATACCTCTGAAATTTGAGCACTCACCTTTATCCTCTTTGCCTTTGTACAATGGCACTATGCAAGCATTCTGCCAATCCTCAGGCACCTCACCATGAGTCAGAGATACATGAAATATCCTTACCAACCAGTCAGCAACACAGTCATCCCCCTTTTTTAATAAATTCCACTGCAATACCATCCAAACCTGCTGCTTTGCTGGCTTTCATCTTCCACAAAGCTTTTACTACCTCTTCTCTGTTTACCAAATCATTCTCCCTAACCCTCTCACTTCACACACCACCTTGACCAAAACACCCTATATCTGCCACTCTACCATGTACCACATTCATCAAACCTTCAAAATACTCACTCCATCTCCTCACATCACCACTACTTGCTATTACCTCCCCATTAGTCCCCTTCACCAATGTTCCCATTTGTTCTCTTGTCTTATGCACACTATTTACCTCCTTCCAAAACATCTTTTTATTCTCCTTAAAATTTAATGATACTCTCTCACCTCAACTCTCATTTGCCCTCTTTTTCACCTCTTGCACCTTTCTCTTGACCTCCTGCCTCTTTCTTTTATATATTTCCCAGTCATTTCCACTATTTCCCTGCAAAACTCGTCCAAAAGCCTCTCTTTTCTCTTTCACTAATAATCTTACTTCTTCATCCCACAACTCACTACCATTTCTAATCTGCCCACCTCCCATGCTTCTCATGCCACAAGCATCTTTTGCGCAAGCCATCACTGCTTCCCTAAATACATCCCATTCCTCCCCAACTCCCCTTACGTTCTTTGCTCTCACCTTTTTCCATTCTGCACTCAGTCTCTCCTGATACTTCCTCACATAAGTGTCCTTTCCAAGCTCACTTACTCTCACCACTCTCTTCACCCCAACATTCACTCTTCTTTTCTGAAAACCTCTACAAATCATCACCTTCACCTCCACAAGATAATGATCAGACATCCCTCCAGTTACACCTCTCAGCACATTAACATCCAAAAGTCTCTCTGCGCACCTATCAACACATAATTCAATAACGCTCTCTGGCCATCTCTCCTACTTACATATGTATACTTATGTATATCTCTTTTTAAACCAGGTATTCCCAATCACCAGTCCTTTTTCAGCACACAAAACTACAAGCTCCTTACCATTTTTATTTACAATACTGAACACCACATGTACACCAATTATTCCTTCAAATGCCACATTACTCACCTTTGCATTCAAATCACCCATCACTATAACCTGATCTCATGCATCAAAACTACAACACACTCACTCAACTGCTCCCAAAACACTTGCCTCTCATGATCTTTCTTCTCATGCCCAGGTGCATATGCACCAATAATCACCCATCTCTCTCCATCCACTTTCAGTTTTATCCATATCAATCTAGAGTGTACTTTCTTGCACTCTATCACATACTCCCACCATTCCTGTTTTAAGAGTAGTGCTACTCCTCCCCTTGATCTTGTCCTCTCACCAACCCCTGGCTTTACTCAAAACATTCCCAAACCACTCTTCCCCATTACCCTTGTGCTTCTTTTCACTCAGAGCCAAAACATCCGGGTTCCTTTCCTCAAACATACTACTTATGTCTCCTTTATTCTCATCTTGGTTACATCCACATACATTTAGACACCCCAATCTAAGCCTTCGAGGCGGATGAGCACTCCCAGTGTGACTCCTTCTTCTGCTCCCCTTTTAGAAAGTTAAAATACAAGGAGGGGAGGGTTTCTTGCCCCCCCTACTCCTGTCCCCTTTAGTTGACTTCTATGACACGTGTGGAATGCGTGGGAAGTATTCTTTCTCCCGTATCCCCAGGGATAATATAAGCTAATCACATAAATTTTGAAGAAAATTAACAAACATCAATAGCTATGAGAGGGATGCTAAGAAACAGTTAACTTACCCCTTCAGACGAAGGTTTGTGTCCTGAAGAGCAGCATTCACCTGACTTAGCTCCATTACCTTTGTTTCTCGAGCTTCCAAAACTTCTGTCAGCTGAGATACTTTCTGAAATATGTTTAGGAGTCAATTTATTGCTACAATTCTGCCATGAATTTTATCTGAGTAATACAACCAAATAAGTTACCTTTACTGTCCTCACATGAAATTGATGATAGGATTTATGTATGCAAGCATACTGAGGAGTATCATGAATATCATTCTAACACTAAATCTAACAAAAAAGTGGCATGCAATGCTTAGCACTAAGTGTCAACATCAAGTAGTTCCTTCTCTCATACCAAAACTTTGTTAGTTTTACCTATCAAATATGTATGTGTCTTCATGTCTGGTGTTGTCTTATATTAGTCAAATTAATGAATGTGAGTATTGCCACTGAAAAAGTTATACAAAGTACCTTGAGGTATGACATGTACACTCTAATCAATCTATCCATCTATATATCTATATCTCTGATGGTCATTCCCTCCAGGAACTCCCATCAATGGGTGGCCATGGCAACAGATCTCCACTTATATCTGTCCTTATATGTCTCCCTTGCATACACTATTCATGCATTCTTCCCCCATTTCTCTCCCTCCAGTATTTTTCCACTCTATTTCCCCAAGTCACGGTTGGTTTTCCTTTCACACCAACCTCACACACAACAATCTCTTCATAAACTCCCTGTCTTGCATCCTTTCCACATGTCCAAACCACCTCAAAGTATTACGATTAATCCACTCTAACACCACAACTCATTCATTTTACAGTCTGTTGGGATGAAAGGGCCTAGAAAGTGAGTCAGTTATTGTTTGCTGATGATACAGCACTGCTGGCTGATTCAAATGAGAAACTGCAAAAGTTGGTGACTGAGTTTGGAAAAGTGCATAAAAGGAGAAAGGTGACTGTAACTGTGAATAAGATAAAGGTTATTAGGTTCAGCAGTGTCAAGGGACAAGTTAGATGGGATGTGAGTTTGAATGGAGAAAAATTGGAGGAAATGAAGTATTTTAGATATCAGGGTTGGACTTATCAGCAAATGGAACCATGAATGTGGAAGGAAGTCATAGGGTGGGGGAGAGGGCAAAGATTCTGGAAGTAATGAAGAATGTGTGGAAAGAGAGAATGCTATGTCGGAGTACAAAAATGGGTATGTCTGAAGGAATAGTAATTCCAACAATATTATATGGTTGCAAGGTATGAGCTATGGATAGTGTTGTACAGAGAAGGGTGGATGTCTTGGAAATGAGATGTTTGAGGAAACGATGTGGTGTAAGATGTTTTCATTGATTAAGTAACGAAAGAGTAAGAGAGATATGTGGTAATAAAAAGTGTAGTTGAGAGAGCAGATGAGGGTGTATTGAAATGGGCTGGACATATGGAGAGAATAAGTAAGGAAACACTGACAAAGAGGATATATGTGTCAGAGGTGAAGGGAACAAGGAGAAGCAGACCAAATTGGAGGGGGAACGATGGAGTGAAAAAGATTTTGAGTGATCAAGGCCTGAACATGCAGGAGGGTGAGAGGCATGCAAGGAACAGAATGAATTGGAACAATGTGGTAAGCTTGGGTCAATGTGCTGTCAATATACTGAACCAGGGCATGTGAAATGTCTGGGGTAAACCACAGAAAGGTCTGTGGAGCGTGGATGTGGAAAGGGAGCTGTGGTTTCAGTGCATTACACATGACAGCTAGAGACTGAGTGTGAATGAATGTGGCCTGATTTTGTCTGTTTTCCTGGCACTACCTCGTTGAAGCAGGGGGTACAAATGCTGTTACCTGTGGGGCTGGGTAGTGCCAGGAATGGATGAAGGCAAGCAAGTATGAATATGTACATGTGTATATATGTATGTGTATGTGTAAATATGTATATGTGTGTATGTTGATATGTATATATATGTATATGTGCATATGTCATGTGTATAAGTATGTATGGGCATTTATGGTGGCTGATTCATGTGAGAAACTGCAGAAGCTGGTGACTGAGTTTGGAAAAGTGTGTGGAAGAAGAAAGTTAAGAGTAAATGTGAATAAGAGCAAGGTTATTAGGTACAGTAGGGTTGAGGATCAAGTCAATTGGGAGGTGAGTTTGAATGGAGAAAAACTGGAGGAAGTGAAGTGTTTTAGATATCTGGGAGTGGATCTGGCAGCGGATGGAACCATGGAAGCGGAAGTGGATCATAGGGTGGGGGAGGGGGCGAAAATCCTGGGGGCCTTGAAGAATGTGTGGAAGTCGAGAACATTATCTCAGAAAGCAAAAATGGGTATGTTTGAAGGAATAGTGGTTCCAACAATGTTGTATGGTTGCGAGGCGTGGGCTATGGATAGAGTTGTGCGCAGGAGGATGGATGTGCTGGAAATGAGATGTTTGAGGACAATGTGTGGTGTGAGGTGGTTTGATCGAGTGAGTAACATAAGGGTAAGAGAGATGTGTGGAAATAAAAAGAGCGTGGTTGAGAGAGCAGAAGAGGGTGTTTTGAAGTGGTTTGGGCACATGGAGAGGATGAGTGAGGAAAGATTGACCAAGAGGATATATGTGTCGGAGGTGGAGGGAACAAGGAGAAGAGGGAGACCAAATTGGAGGTGGAAAGATGGAGTGAAAAAGATTTTGTGTGATCGGGGCCTGAACATGCAGGAGGGTGAAAGGAGGGCAAGGAATAGAGTGAATTGGAGCGATGTGGTATACCGGGGTTGACGTGCTGTCAGTGGATTGAAGCAGGGCATGTGAAGCGTCTGGGGTAAACCATGGAAAGCTGTGTAGGTATGTATATTTGCGTGTGTGGACGTATGTATATACATGTGTATGGGGGGGGGTTGGGCCATTTCTTTCGTCTGTTTCCTTGCGCTACCTCACGGGACACGGGAGACGGCGACAAAGTATAATAAAAAAAAAATATATAAATATATATATATATATATATATATATATATATATATATATCTGTGTGTGTATATGAGTGGATGGGCCATTCTTTGTCCGTTTTCTGGTGCTACCTCACTGACGCGGGAAGTAGCGATCAAGTATAATAAATGATGTATGTGTGTGAGAGTGAATGGGTCTTTCTACATCTGTTTCCTGGCACTACCTAGGTAACATGGGAAATGATGATCAAATATAAAAACAATGAAAAATAAAAAAAACATATCAAATGAACCTTAGATGGTCATATAATTTCACTCATCTCAAAAAGATGTAAGCTTAACTCACCAGAGATGTTGCTAAGTGGTCTGTGAGGAGGTAATGGCAGTGATGTTATCTATTCTCAAATGCTTACTGGTAAGTTGACTGTCTTTTTTTACTGAAATGTTGCCTATTTGAGTTACTAATAGTCATCTACCTCAGGAAAATAATAAATCCATGGCCGCAAATGAAGAAGTGTTACTTTGGGGGAAGCAGTGTTCCTTGGAAGGTAGTGAAGCTGATGTACACTGCTCTACAGACAGTGACTGTGTAAGATGGCTGATGCATGAGTTAACATGTCCAGTAATGTATAAGTAATGTGATGAATGAAGTCGTTATGGTGCTGTTGACAAAACATAGCCTACATTCATCTTGGAAAGCTTTCTGATACTTTTACTGTAAAACTACTAAAACACTCCTTATTTATCAACACAAAACTGTACTTTAGGAAAACACAAGGCCCATAGTCACGGCAGAAGTAGTGTTACTTGGAGGAAAACATATTACTTGGCAGAAAGCAAAGGTGGCATGCACCACTTCACAGACAGCAAATGTGTGTGATGCCTCATACATGAGATAACATGTACATTAATGTAGGAGTAATGAAGTGAGTACAGTAATTTTGGTACTACTGACACAACATAACCTATGTTTATCTTTCCAAGCTTATCAACACTTTTACTGTAATTCTATTGAAACACTGCTTATTTAATTTATTAATGGAGAACTGTACTTAAAGGAAACAACAAGCCTGTATATGGGGAGGAAGCAGTGCCTCTTTGGGGATGCATTGTTCCTTGATGGGAAGCAAAGGTGGCATGCACTGCTCCACAGACAGTGAGTGTGCTTGATGACGGATGCTGGAGTTAACATATACCACAATGTATGTGGAGTGTGGCAATGAAACGGTTATGGTAATGTTGATAAAAGACAGCCTATGTTTATCTTCAAAAGCTTATCATTAATTCTACAGTAATGTTACTAAAATACTGCTTATAAGAGTTATTAATGGAGAACTAGCTGATGACCTGGCATCAATAAGACTCCCAGCACACAATGAACATTTTGTTTACCAACCACACTTATCCATGTACTTTAGGCTATTGTTTTATATTCACCATAATACAGGTAAAATATGGTCTCTGTTATGTTCATATTATTAACACAGAGTTGTATTTCATCTTTACATCTATAACTGCTTCAGACATCGAGTTCAGCTGAATGACACTAGCCACTCCAACATATAATCCTGAATACAGACCCATAACATACTTATACAGACACTTTAATTGATGTACTTTGCTTACAGTTTTAAAACGCTTTATACTTGTTATATCTGAGTTATATTGGTGATTAGTAAGCATTTCTCTCTCAGTCACTTCAGCATTCTTGGGCCTCTGAAAAACTGAGGTTGACTGTTATATGAAGTATAAATGAATAATAAATGAAGGATACTATCACTGAGAATTTGAGGTCAATGGTTACTTAAGAGTGCAAGTTACTCAAGTATGAGTGTACTACTTGCACTTGAACTTGATGGGTTCTTTGCAGACATCTTGAGGGGAAATACACAGAAGAGCATGGATAAACCTTGAAAGAACAACCAACAGACATGGAAGCAGACCGTAATAGATGCATCTGCTGATTCAAACTCAAGCATGCCACCTACATCACAGATGTACATACATGTGACAACAAATGCAATCTAAATTCCTAAAATAAAGTCAGAATTTTGGTGGAACTAATTGTTTTTCAAATAATGTGTTTAGAAAAGTAAGAATATTATATAAATTTCTGTAAGGACGAATTCTTATTCTGTATCACAAATTTCCAAGAGGGTGAAAATCCATAACCCAAATGCCCTTGACACAAGGGACCTATATCTACCTTGCCTTCATGTCTACGAGCCCCTTCTGTCCCAATAAGGTTCCTGCAGCACTCAAGAAACTAGCCATATCCACTGGTCAGGACCACAGGTCATGAAGTGTCACAAAGTTGTATGTACATCTACGTGCATAGAGTGCAGAGCAATTGAGGAGTAAGGACTTAGTGTCCTCTTTACAGGAGCTGTAACATGGGCATGAAGAGTCTTAGGATACACTGAAACAGTGTTTGTAGTGTTGTAGTGACAGGTGATTTCTAGAGCATTAAGTGGGATTGTGTGACTCATTTTTGTCTATGGAGAGTGGTTTCTGATGGATGTGAGTCTGGTGGGCTAGAGTTTAAGAATGAGTTGGGAGATCAGCTGTCTGGTGCATGTCAAGTTATTTTAGTGTTTATGAATTTTGCCCATGTTTTGTTTTGTTAGGAATTGGGGTAATTTGTGAGTAGACTTTATATTTCTGCTTTGGGGTTGGTGGTCAGTTATGGAGTGATTTGGGTGGGATGGATCAAGTGAAGTAGCCCAGAAATGAGTGGTGAGCATGTTGAGGTGGGACTATATTGGGAGGATCTTTCTTTCATTGTAGTGTTGAGTGTTTGTGGTTGCTGAACAGCCAATGACTGTTCTGAGTATACTATTGTGTGTGGTTTCAGCTTGTTATATTTCCTTTGAATTGTTTGTACAGGATGCTGGATTCTTTCCCTTGTTTAAAGATGGTGCCAGTTGTGTTCTAAAGGCATTTAGTTTGTGTTGCTTTTGTGTTGATGTTATTGATGTGGGGAGTGAATTTTGTGTGTCAGACGATGAGTAGAATGGTTGGTAATTTGCTCAGTTGGAGAGACTGTCCATTCAAAAAAACTGGAAAGTGTGAGCTGGATTCACATCCATCTAGGGTCAAAAGAGTGACTGAAGACTTCAATGAATATGTAAATATTATGTCCTGGATGAGCCACTGTTCCAGATGTGTAACATAGGAAGAATGTTTGTTGTTGCTTCTACGGCGTCAAGGTGTTGTGTTATGTTGAGGTTTGCCAAAGATAATGAAAGGTTATCTAGGAATAAACTCAAAAGAGTTGAAGAAAGAACTGCTTCTTGGAGAACTCCATAGCAGAGTTTAGGTGTTTTAAAGGTGAATCCAATGCAAGTGACTGTGGCCATAAAATTGACCAACCATCCCTTGTCATTGTTGTGAATAGTGCTGTTGAGTATTTTTCATGTTAGTATGTCTCAGGGGGTACCGTCAAATCTTCTGTTGATGTCTATTGCCCCTAGTACATGTACCTATCAACAAATAAATGAAAAATCTTTATAATTTTGCATCAAGAAACTGAAACTAATATTCCTAACCTTTAACAGTTTATCCATTTCAGAAGAATGATTCTCAGATGAGCTCTCACTGGTCTCTGAGAAATTGGACTGATTACGACGATGACCTGAAAGGAATCAGTATTCTAAGAATCACATATGATAACAATATAACTAAGCTCATAGCATGCAAAGAAAAAATGGATAAAATTAAAACTGATCTATACAGCAACTTCAGTCATGCATGTAAGGCAGGAAAGATTAAGAGCAATCATCCAAAATAGTCTAATTTTGACAAATATACTGCAATACTATTACAGGTATCAAGATTTAATAATCTGAAAGGAGCAAGTAAAGTATTACATTTCACCAACATTGCAAGAGTATCTCTCACTTACAGTCTTCCTTCTTTCATACCTTTTTGTCATTTCCTATGCTGAGAGGTAGAACCAGGATCAGACAAAGATTGGTCTTATCTGCTTACCATACCTATCTGCAGTTTCCCCTAACCACTTCATATGCCTTAGTTCAGTCCACTGACAGCACATCACACACTGTAGAACACAATGCTCTAATTCACTCTTTCCCTTGCTTGCCTTACACCCTACTGCATGTTCAGGCCTCAAACACTCAAGGCATCTTGCAGACCATCTTTCTACCTTCTCATCACTTTCCTTCTTTTCCCTGTTTCCTCCACTTTTGACAAGTATACCCCCTTTGTCATTCTCATTTTCATTCTCATTCTCTCCATATAACCAAACCATTTCAGCACACCCTCTGCAGATGTCTCATATACACTCCTCTTACTACCACACCTCTCCCTAACCCTAACATTGCCTATTCGATCAACCCTCCTCACTCCAAGTATTGTCCCCAAACACTTAATTTCCAAAACATCCACCCTCTTCTGTACCTTTTTTCAAAGGCTTTTCCCTCTCACCCATACAACACCAATGGGACTACTATACCATCAAACATATCCATCTTTGCCCTCACCGACAATGAACTCTTTCCAAACAATCCTTGATACACCCAGGACTCACCCTAAGCCTTATTTCAACTTGCACTGTTCCATTTGCTGCAGTGTCCACTCCCAGGTATCTAAAACATCCCACTTCCTTCATGATCATTCCATTCAAATTAGCACTCCAAATAACTTGTCTTTTTCAACCGCTAAACCTTTCTTTTCCATGCCTATCAATTAGCACATAATCCAATTATGCCTGCTTACCATTTCTCCTACTTATTCACATATTCTTATATGTGTCCCTTTTATCAAACCCAAATGTTCCAAATCACTGATCCTTTTTTACCACACAACTTCACAAGCTGTTCACCATTTCATTCACACTGCTGAGTACACATGCTCCACCTTTATACCCTTAACTACCTCATTACCCACTCTTTCTTTCAAATCACTCAACACTAATGCCTGATTCCTCACATTAAAATTGCAGACAAACTCACTCAACTCCACCCAAAATACTTGCCTCATTTCCCCACTCCACTTGCTTCCAAGTATATAAGTAATAATAATATAATCAACCATCTCTCATAATCCATGTTCATTTTTACCTACATCAAACTGGATCTCAGTTCCTTACACTCTTTCACACATTCTCACAACTCCTTCAGCAAAAAAGTATTACCTACATTCTAAGACAAGAATATTATTGGTATTAAGCAACATATCAGACTTTCACAATAATGAACAGTTAAAAATACTTTTAAATACCATGATCTTAGCTTATTCACTTTCTAAATTTTGTGAACCTTTTCCTTCAATAAAAGCAGAGTGCCTAATGGAGAACTCTATTTACACAGTGAGTATTTGAATGTTTCAAGTACTGTTGTTTACAAGAAACAGTAATCCACTTGAATAATTTCTATGCATGAATTTTCAGTTACTAAATTTCTACCTGGCAATCATCTTTTTTTTACATTTGATTGCTGTTTCCCACATTAGCAAGGTAGCGCCAGGAACAGACATAGAAAAGCCACATCCACGCACATCCATTCTCTAGCTGTCATGTGTAATGCACCAAAAGCACAGCACTCTATCCAAAACAAAGCCCCATAGATCTTTCTATGGTTTATCCTGGACACATCGCTTATCCTAATCCAGTCCATTGACAACATGCTGACCCCAGTATACCACATCATTCCAATTCACTCCATCCTATACACGCCTTTCACCCTCCTGCACGTTCAGGCCCCAAAAGTTCAAAATATTTTTCACTCCATCCTTCCATCTATAAATTGTTCTCCCAGTTCTCCTTGTTCCCTCCACTTCTCAAATACATATTGTCTATGTCAACCATTCTTCACTCATTTTCTCCATGTCCAAACTATTTCAGCCTACCCTCTTTTTATTACCACAGATCTCTCTTACCCTTTCATCACTTACTTGATCAAACCACCTTGCACACATTATCCTCCGAAATTTCATTTCCAACACATACATCCTCCTCCACACAGCCTTATCTGATGCCTATGGCTCGCATTCACGTAATATTGTTGGGGCTAATATTCCTTCAAACACATCCACTTTGCCCTCCCAGATAATGTTCTCTTTCCACATATTCTTCAGTGCTCCCAGAAGCTTCACACCCGCCCCCTACCCTATGACTCATTTTTTCTCCATTCAAACCCAAACCCCGACTAACTTGTCCCTCAATCCTGCTGAACCAATTGACCTTGCTTTTGTTTAGATTCACTCTCAAATTTTTCCTTTCACATTTATTTCACATTTACTATCATTAATCATTTGCAATCAAATGGAGAGAATCAGGTATATAAACTCTGATCACCACTTACACAGGTCCTCAACCCATACCCAGTATGCCTGAGTTATAAACAGTCTTCCAACATGTAAAAAAGTTTCCAACTTTTTCACATTTTACGCTAAGTTGACTTATTAAGTTACATCAATATCTCCATCTATACCCAAAATGTTTACAATTATTCTTTTTGTATCTTCCAAAATATCCCCAGCCCCATGAATTCGGTCACTACATTCATTTATCTCTTTCATGGTCTACCTCTTCAACTTGTATCTTCTAATGTGCTGCTAAGTCTCTTCTTCACCAATATATCACCTACTATCCATTCTACATGACCTTCAGTCCTTTCAGACTTTCATCCATATGCCTTTAAGATGATTTCCTCATTAAAAAACAGCTTTTAAACATTTTTATTCCTAGAACCCCTAAGTTTTTGGTTTCCAACCTGTGAACTCAAAAACATCTACAAACTACTGAATTAGTTAGCTACAGAATTAGGACTTGAGTACAGATAAAAAAAAAATTTCATTATAAACTTTATACATGAAGAATTTTTTAATTCTTCTGACAGTTTCTGACAAATATCAGATAAGTTAAAATAGAGCTTATACTTTTCCTTTGCGAAGTAGTAACTTTGTAGTCTGTTATCTTTAAGGTTCAAATACCAGACAAAGCTTCTCACTTTATACCTTTATTTGTAAATATATTCATCGACTTATCATACACAATTGCTGTTTCCCATGTCACCGAGGTAGCAGAAAAATGGAGAAAGCATGACCCATTCACTGTTACGAACATGTGTGTGTGTGCCCACATGTTCGTGTATATATGTATGTGTGTGTGCCTTTGGGGTTATGGTTTAATTGATATTTTAGGGTAGGATGACCAAGGAGGGAGCAGGACCATTAGGCCTGCTGTGTTCCCACACCTCTGAAGTTTCCAGATGGCCGCAGGTGTCAAGAGGATCGTGCCAGGCCATAAATCCAGTTAACCCCAACACTTGGACCTTTCATCCCAAGCTTGGCAGCTGGTGAGGTCAAGATGGGAGGCCAGCCTATGAGATATGGCCTCCTGTACATCGTCGTCGCTGTCAGGACAAGAGGAGGTTGAGCCTTAGGCAAGATGTGGGACAGACTTAGGATCCTCTAACCAACCAGCAGTTTCACTATAGCCCCTCCTACAATCACCGCCGGACCTGAGGCCCTCCAGCCAAGTAGGAGTGGCACTTAGGAGCCACCCTCCTCCAATCACAACTGGACCTTAGACCTACAGCTAATCAAGGGTGGCACTATAGGGTAACAGGGCGGACGCAAGTCATTCCTACTTAAAATAAAAACCTCTGACACCCGCTGAGCCTCAATTCCTCTCTAGCCCAGTGAGGTAAGTGGTTTTCCCTCTCTCCCACAGCCCGCAGCCCAAGTAAAGTGCACGATATAAATTCTAAGGTGTTAAAAAGCCTCTGTCATTTCGTTTCGAGTGTCTCAAGCCCATAGCCCGAGTGAAGTGCGCAATATACATTCTATGGTGTTGAACTGCCTCTGCCATTTAGTTTCGAGTGTCCCACAGCCCATAGCCCGAGTGTAGTGCGTAATATAGATTCTACGGTGTTGAACTGCCTCTGTCATTTAGTTTCGAGTGTCATAGAGTATTGTAACTTGTCATAGAAGTGTCCAACAATAAGTGTATCTTGAATCATGTTACTGAAGACAGATTGTCATTAGGAAAGAGATCTCCTGGTTTGAAATCTTACCTGGAATGTTAAACTCATGTTCAGTGTTAGCATAAATGATTTGTGCTTGATTCATGTGTTTCTGTTATTTTGTACTCTTTAGTTCTTTTATTATAAGTAGTTTTAAGGCTGGTGTTGATATAATCCCATGACTTTAAGACAGTGTTATCCTGTGTTGTGTAACAAAAGGAAATTGGCGACCCTGCCAGGCTAAGAATCTTAACATAAAATTTGGCGACCTTGCCCCAGGATATTTTTTCTTGCCTTAAAAGAATCTCTTTTCTAAATTTGTTAATCATGCCGTTGACCAGCGACACTGATTTTGACCATCTGAACCCTCTACCGAGGACATTAACTCTTTAACAAGTTATGAGTTGAGGCTTGTTGCGGGTAGGTTAAAGTGCAGCTGAAGACTTTATAAATAAATAATTTTGTTGGTGAGCAAATCGTAGATGCTGCGCTTGATGTTGAAATTAGTGTTGACAATACCGTCCCATCATTGAGGTTGGCCAAAGCCTCAATCCCTCCCCATATCTCTAGTAATGTTAATGTTGATCCCGAAAACTGGCAGCTCCAACTAGAGATAGCTAAGGTCAATGCACAAGTGCAAGTGCAGAAGGAACAGACTGAACAAGCTAGGCTTGCTTTCAAACCTGAAAAATTATGACTGAACGCTTCACTATCAGAATCAGTGTCGTCTCAGTTGAACAAATTAGATCTTGTACGAAAGTTCTGTGAAGATGACGAGACTACATTTTTCCTTAAGTTTGAACAGACTGCCCATCAGTTCTCTTGACCGAAGTCGTCTTGGACAGCTGTGACACATCCCCGCCTCATTTGTAGGCTGGATCTGCGTACACCTCGTTGACTGATGGCCAATGTAATGATTATGAGGTCAAGAAACAGGCAGTGCTGAATGCTTATCATTTAAATCCGGAAGCATACCGACTCAAATTTAGAGTTAAAAATAAGCATCCTGATCAAAACTACCTAGATCAATTTCGTGAAAAGTTCAGGTTATGCGTGCAGCAGCTAAGCTCCGAACAAGCTTGTGATGCTGAGGCGATCACAAAACTAATTGTACTTGAGGAATGTAAGGACGGTATACCCCATGATGTACTGAAGTATATAATTACTAAAGAAGCGAGGACTTTTGAGGAGGCTGGGAAACTAGCAGATGAGTATGCCCTATATCTCAAACTTGCCATGGAGAAACATTCAAAGGGTTTTGACGGCAGAGGAAATCTGAAGATCATGTAATCCCACCTGAATCTGCTCCCTTGCCGGTAACTCATAAAAGTCAGGGGAACAACTCCAAGAGAGTTAAAGCTTGTTTTCACTGTCACAAGGTTGGGCACCAGGTGAAGGATTGCTGGGCTAGGGTGAAAGAATCCAGAGACTCTACCAAGCATAGGCTGGTGAGTCTCTTTTCAACTTTAGGGTCACCTAGTAATATAAGTGAGGCTGTCCCTGCTCTTAGCAAAGTTAGGGGCTGCGAGAGTGTTGATCAATCTGTAATACTGGATCCATTTCGTGGGAACTACAATCCACTCCTGTCTTATGGCTATGTTAGTAGAAGTGGGGCACGGTGAAAAGTCACCATATTACGGGATTCTGGTGCATTGCAGTCCCTGATGTTGGATGGCTTGGTGCCGGGAGGAGAGTCTGGAGACTGAGTCTTGTTAGACGGGCTGTGGAGGCTCAAGGAAGCTCCACTAGTCAATGTGAGGGTAGAAACAGATCTCTTCACAGGACCATGCCCTTGTGGGGATTGTAGATAGGTTGCCTGTCTCAGGCGTGGACTTTGTGTGAGGCAATGACCTAGCGGGTGGGAAGATGAACCCACTGCCAGTGTTGCCTACAGGACTGGTGGAGTCCACAAATGCAGTGCAGCTTGAGGAAGAGGTACCAGATAAGGTCCCTGAGTACGAAGATGCCAGGTCCACGACAGCTGGCATGGCAGGCTGTGTGCCTGAGGACATAGCCGTTGAGAAGGAGAGACTGAGTAAGCACTCTGAGAATGAGACCAGTGAGAGGAAGCTGTATGATACCCTCTCCCCTGATGTAGACTCCACTGAGATAAAGAGACTGAGTGAGCTCTCTGAGAATGAGGCCTGCGAAAGGAAGCTGTGTGATACCCTCCCCCCTGGTGTAGACTCCGGTGAGATGGAGAGACTGAGTGAGAATGAGACCAGCGAGAGGAAGCTGTGTGATACCCTCTCCCCTGGGGTAGACTACGTTGAGATGGAGGAATTGAAGACACTCCCTGAGAGTGAGACCAGTGAAAGGAAGTTGTGTGATACCCTCTGTGCTAGTGTAGACTCTGCTGAGATGGAGAGACTGAGTGTGTTCTCTGAGAATGAGACCAGCGTGAGGAAGCTGTGTGATACCCTCTCCCCTGGGGTAGACTACGTTGAGACGGAGGAATTGAGGACACCCTCTAAGGATGAAACTAGTGAGGAGAAGCTGTGTGATACCTCCTTGTGCTGATTTCGAGTCCGTACAAGAATCAGTGGGTGAGGGTGATGATTTGTCTTGTGCCCATTCAAGAGAGACTCAGGAACAGATGATGAGATGGCCTGACAGACAGTCTTGATTGAGAAGCTTCGAAACGGGCGACAAGGCGTTACTACCCCAGCCAGGACAACCCCTGGCCGCCCATTTTCAGGGTCCCTACACCATTATCCAGTATGTAGGAGACTTGAATTACCTTGTCTCTTCCCCGACAGGTGCAAAGGCCAGAGATTATGCCACTCAATATGCTTAAGCCATATTTCAGACTGTAATCCTCCCCCTTTGGAACCGACTGTGCCAGTCTGCATCATTCAATGTCCAATGGTAGCCGTGTGTGATAAGGATGATGACGTAGCTGCAGGTGCCTTGGAAACCTGGGGACCAGACAAAGGCGTGGACAGGAAGTGGGAGGTGAAAATTTTGCATCTAATGGAGGAACAACGAGTGCAGATGTCCGCCCTGCTGTCAAAACACCCGGAAGTTTTCTGAAACACACCTAGATAGACCTCGCTCACAAGCCATGATGTAGATGTGGGAGATGCCTGACCTGTCAAACAAGCTCCTTACCGAGTTAGCCCACAACAAACAGCCATCCTTCACACTGAGCTGAGCTATATGCTTGAGCACAACCTGACTGAACCATGTCAGTCAGAGTGGAGCTCCCCTGTTATTCTCATACCCAAGCCCAATGGGACCTGTCGGTTCTGTAGTGACTACCGCTGGGTTAACGAGGTGACAAGAACTGATAGTTACCCCCTGCCACATGTGGAAGATTGCACACAGATCGTGTCGGCAATGCTCGCTTCCTGTCAAAATTAGATCTCAGAAAAGGGTACTGCAGATTAGATTAACTGAGAAAGCACAAGACATCAGCACCTTTGTAGTGTTAGGACAGACTTTTAAGTGAAAAGTGATGCCTTTTGGCATGAAGAATGCCCCTGCCACATTTCAACGACTTATGGACATCCTCATCAGAGACCTGCCTGGCTGTGTCGTCTACCTGAATGATATTGTGAAATACAGAGTTGGGACGAATATCTACAGAGACTTGACAACGTCCTAACGGTCTTGAATCAGCTAACCTTGCACTCAACTGCGACAAATGCAAATTTGTGAAGGCCAAGGTGCAGTATTTGGGTGATGTAATCAGGCAAGGTGAGCTAGCCCCACCGACTTCAAAAGTCCAGGCTTTATCCCAGATGGGTGCCCCCCGATCTAGAAGAGAACTGAGACGTTTTATGGGTATGGTTGGCTACTACCAGATGTTCACTGTTAATTTTGCAATACTTGCAACCCCTCTGACAGACTTATTGAAGAAGGATGTTAGATATGTTTGGAATGAGCAGTGTGAGACAGCCTTTCATCAGTTAAAATTGATACTTTGTAATAGTCCTATTTTGCAGGCTCCTGATTTTGACCAACCATTCAAGTTAGCAGTAGATGCCAGTAATGTGGTAGCCGGTGCTGTCCTCTTGCAGGAGGACGAAAACAAGGTTGACCATCCTGTAAGCTATTTTAGTAAGAAATTCAATCAAACCCAAAGGAATTATTCCACGATTGAGAAGGAACTTTTGTCTTTAACACTTGCACTGCAGCACTTTTATGTATACTTGTGCCCTTCAGGCGACATTATCAGGGTGTATACTGACCACCACCCACTCAAATATGCTAACAAGTCCCAAAATAAGAATCAAAGGTTAACTAAGTGGGCCTTGTTCCTTCAAGAGAATAATATAGATATAAACCATACTGTATTAGCAGACTGTTTACCCCACTCTTAAGGTGAGAAAATTCCTCTTCCAGGAATTTTCTCCTATTAGGAGGGGGTGTTACGAACATGTGTGTGTGTGTGCCCACATGTTCGTGTATATATGCTTGTGTGCCTTTGTGGTTATGGTGAAAGTGATATTTTAAGGCATGACGACCGAGGAGAGAGCAGGACCATTAGGCCTGCTGTGTTCCCACACCTCTGAAGTTTCCAGGTGGCCGCAGGTGTCAAGAGGATCGTGCCAGGCCATAAATCCAGTTAACCCCAACACTTGGACCTTTCATCCCAGGCTTGGCGGCTGGTGAGGTCAAGATAGGAGGCCAGCCTACGAGGTATGGCCTCCTGTACATCATCGTCGCTGTCAGGACAAGAGGAGGTTGAGCCTTAGGCAAGATGTGGGATGAACTTAGGATCCTCCAACCAACCAGCAGTTTGACAAAGAGGATATATGTGTCAGAGGTAGAGGGAACGAGGAGAAGCGGGAGACCAAATTGGAGGTGGGAGGATGAAGTGAAAAAGATTTGAGCGATTGGGGCCTGAACATAGAGGAGGGTGAAAGGCGTGCAAGGAGTACAGTACATTGGAACAATGTGGTATACCAGGGTGGACATGCTGTCAATGGATTAAACAAGGGCATATGAAGCATCTGGGGTAAACCATGGAAAGTTTTGTAGGGCCTGGATGTGGAAAGGGAGCTGTGGTTTTGGTGCATTACACATGACAGCTGGAAACTGAGTGTGAATGAATGTGGCCTTTTTTTTTTCTTTTCCTAGCACTCCCTCGCTGGTGTGTGTGTGTGTGTGTGTGTGTGTGTGTGTGTGTGTGTGTGTGTGTGTGTGTGTGTGTGTGTGTGTGTGTGTGTGTGTGTGTGTGTGTGTGTGTGTGTGTGTGTGTGTGTGTGTGTGTGTGTGTGTGTGTGTGTGTGTGTGTGTGTGTGTGTGTGTGTGTGTGTGTGTGTGTGTGTGTGTGTGTGTGTGTGTGTGTGTGTGTGTGTGTGTGTGTGTGTGTGTGTGTGTGTGTGTGTGTGTGTGTGTGTGTGTGTGTGTGTGTGTGTGTGTGTGTGTGTGTGTGTGTGTGTGTGTGTGTGTGTGTGTGTGTGTGTGTGTGTGTGTGTGTGTGTGTGTGTGTGTGTGTGTGTGTGTGTGTGTGTGTGTGTGTGTGTGTGTGTGTGTGTGTGTGTGTGTGTGTGTGTGTGTGTGTGTGTGTGTGTGTGTGTGTGTGTGTGTGTGTGTGTGTGTGTGTGTGTGTGTGTGTGTGTGTGTGTGTGTGTGTGTGTGTGTGTGTGTGTGTGTGTGTGTGTGTGTGTGTGTGTGTGTGTGTGTGTGTGTGTGTGTGTGTGTGTGTGTGTGTGTGTGTGTGTGTGTGTGTGTGTGTGTGTGTGTGTGTGTGTGTGTGTGTGTGTGTGTGTGTGTGTGTGTGTGTGTGTGTGTGTGTGTGTGTGTGTGTGTGTGTGTGTGTGTGTGTGTGTGTGTGTGTGTGTGTGTGTGTGTGTGTGTGTGTGTGTGTGTGTGTGTGTGTGTGTGTGTGTGTGTGTGTGTGTGTGTGTGTGTGTGTGTGTGTGTGTGTGTGTGTGTGTGTGTGTGTGTGTGTGTGTGTGTGTGTGTGTGTGTGTGTGTGTGTGTGTGTGTGTGTGTGTGTGTGTGTGTGTGTGTGTGTGTGTGTGTGTGTGTGTGTGTGTGTGTGTGTGTGTGTGTGTGTGTGTGTGTGTGTGTGGTGTGTGTGTGTGTGTGTGTGTGTGTGTGTGTGTGTGTGTGTGTGTGTGTGTGTGTGTGTGTGTGTGTGTGTGTGTGTGTGTGTGTGTGTGTGTGTGTGTGTGTGTGTGTGTGTGTGTGTGTGTGTGTGTGTGTGT
This sequence comes from Panulirus ornatus, assembly GCF_036320965.1. Taxonomy (NCBI): domain Eukaryota; kingdom Metazoa; phylum Arthropoda; class Malacostraca; order Decapoda; family Palinuridae; genus Panulirus; species Panulirus ornatus. Next base: position 16,490,095 of record NC_092247.1, on the reverse strand, counting down.
GTGTGTGTGTGTGTGTGTGTGTGTGTGTGTGTGTGTGTGTGTGTGTGTGTGTGTGTGTGTGTGTGTGTGTGTGTGTGTGTGTGTGTGTGTGTGTGTGTGTGTGTGTGTGTGTGTGTGTGTGTGTGTGTGTGTGTGTGTGTGTGTGTGTGTGTGTGTGTGTGTGTGTGTGTGTGTGTGTGTGTGTGTGTGTGTGTGTGTGTGTGTGTGTGTGTGTGTGTGTGTGTGTGTGTGTGTGTGTGTGTGTGTGTGTGTGTGTGTGTGTGTGTGTGTGTGTGTGTGTGTGTGTGTGTGTGTGTGTAGGAGGATGCTATTTCATGTGTGGTAGGGTGGTGACTGAAATGGATGAAAGCAGCAAGTATAAATATATACATGTGTATATATGTATATATATATACACAAATATATATACAAATGAGAGTTGGGGTGAAAGAGTATCATTAAATTTCAGGGAGAATAAAAAGATGTTCTGGAAGGAGGTAAATAAAGTGCGTAAGACAAGGGAGCAAATGGGAACTTCAGTGAAGGGCGCAAATGGGGAGGTGATAACAAGTAGTGGTGATGTGAGAAGGAGATGGAGTGAGTATTTTGAAGGTTTGTTGAATGTGTTTGATGATAGAGTGGCAGATATAGGGTGTTTTGGTCGAGGTGGTGTGCAAAGTGAGAGGGTTAGGGAAAATGATTTGGTAAACAGAGAAGAGGTAGTAAAAGCTTTGCGGAAGATGAAAGCCAGCATGGCAGCAGGTTTGGATGGTATTGCAGTGGAATTTATTAAAAAAGGGGGTGACTGTATTATTGACTGGTTGGTAAGGTTATTTAATGTATGTATGACTCATGGTGAGGTGCCTGAGGATTGGCGGAATGCGTGCATAGTGCCATTGTACAAAGGCAAAGGGGATAAGAGTGAGTGCTCAAATTACAGAGGTATAAGTTTGTTGAGTATTCCTGGTAAATTATATGGGAGGGTATTGATTGAGAGGGTGAAGGCATGTACAGAGCATCAGATTGGGGAAGAGCAGTGTCCTTTCAGAAGTGGTAGAGGATGTGTGGATCAGGTGTTTGCTTTGAAGAATGTATGTGAGAAATACTTAGAAAAGCAAATGGATTTGTATGTAGCATTTATGGATCTGGAGAAGGCGTATGATAGAGTTGATAGAGATGCTCTGTGGAAGGTATTAAGAATATATGGTGTGGGAGGCAAGTTGTTAGAAGCAGTGAAAAGTTTTTATCGAGGATGTAAGGCATGTGTACATGTAGGAAGAGAGGAAAGTGATTGGTTCTCAGTGAATGTAGGTTTGCGGCAGGGGTGTGTGATGTCTCCATGGTTGTTTAATTTGTTTATGGATGGGGTTGTTAGGGAGGTAAATGCAAGAGTTTTGGAAAGAGGGGCAAGTATGAAGTCTGTTGGGGATGAGAGAGCTTGGGAAGTGAGTCAGTTGTTGTTCACTGATGATACAGCGCTGGTGGATGATTCATGTGAGAAATTGCAGAAGCTGGTGACTGAGTTTGGTAAAGTGTATGAAAGAAGAAAGTTAAGAGTAAATGTGAATAAGAGCAAGGTAATTAGGTACAGTAGGGTTGAGGGTCAAGTCAATTGGGAGGTAAGTTTGAAAGGAGCAAAACTGGAGGAAGTAAAGTGTTTTAGATATCTGGGAGTGGATCTGGCAGCGGATGGAACCATGGAAGCGGAAGTGGATCATAGGGTGGGGGAGGGCTCGAAAATCCTGGGAGCCTTGAAGAATGTGTGGAAGTCGAGAACATTATCTCGGAAAGCAAAAATGGGTATGTTTGAAGGAATAGTGGTTCCAAGAATGTTGTATGGTTGCGAGGCGTGGGCTATGGATAGAGTTGTGCGCAGGAGGGTGGATGTGCTGGAAATGAGATGTTTGAGGACAATGTGTGGTGTGAGGTGGTTTGATCAAGTAAGTAACGTAAGGGTACGAGAAATGTGTGGAAATAAAAAGAGCGTGGTTGAGAGAGCAGAAGAGGGTGTTTTGAAATGGTTTGGGCACATGGAGAGAATGAGTGAGGAAAGATTGACCAAGAGGATACATGTGTCAGAGGTGGAGGGAACGAGGAGAAGTGGGAGACCAAATTGGAGGTGGAAAGATGGAGTGAAAAAGATTTTGTGTGATCGAGGCCTGAACATGCAGGAGGGTGAAAGGAGGGCAAGGAATAGAGTGAATTGGATCGATGTGGTATACCGGGGTTGACGTGCTGTCTGTGGGTTGAATCAGGGCATGTGAAGCGTCTGGGGTAAACCATGGAAAGCTGTGTAGTTATGTATATTTGCATGTGTGGATGTATATATATACATGTGTATGGGGTGGGTTGGGCCATTTCTTTCGTCTGTTTCCTTGCGCTACCTCGCAAATGCGGGAGACAGCGACAAAGCAAAAAAAAAAATATATATATATATATATATATATATATATATATATATATATATATATATATATATATATATATATATATATATATATATATATTTTTTTTTTTGCATACATACATACATACATACATACATACATACATACACACACACACACACACACACACACACACACACACACAATCCAGCGAGGGAGTGCTAGGAAAAGAAAAAAGGCCACATTCATTCACACTCAGTCTCCAGCTGTCATGTGTAATGCATCAAAATCACAGCTCCCTTTCCACATCCAGGCCCCACAAAACTTTCCATGGTTTACCCCAGATGCTTCATATGCCCTTGTTTAATCCATTGACAGCATGTCCACCCTGGTATACCACATTGTTCCAATGTACTGTATTCCTTGCACGCCTTTCACCCTCCTCTATGTTCAGGCCCCAATCACTCAAATCTTTTTCACTTCATCCTCCCACCTCCAATTTGGTCTCCTGCTTCTCCTCGTTCCCTCTACCTCCGACACATATATCCTCTTTGTCAAACTGCTGGTTGGTTGGAGGATCCAAAGTTCATCCCACATCTTGCCTAAGGCTCAACCTCCTCTTGTCCTGACAGCGACGATGATGTACAGGAGGCCATACCTCGTAGGCTGGCCTCCTATCTTGACCTCACCAGCCGCCAAGCCTGGGATGAAAGGTCCAAGTGTTGGGGTTAACTGGATTTATGGCCTGGCACGATCCTCTTGACACCTGCGGCCACCTGGAAACTTCAGAGGTGTGGGAACACAGCAGGCCTAATGGTCCTGCTCTCTCCTCGGTCGTCATGCCTTAAAATATCACTTTCACCATAACCACAAAGGCACACAAGCATATATACACGAACATGTGGGCACACACACACACATGTTCGTAACACCCCCTCCTTATAGGAGAAAATTCCTGGAAGAGGAATTTCTCACCTTAAGAGTGGGGTAAACAGTCTGCTAATACAGTATGGTGTATATCTGAATTATTCTCTTGAAGGAACAAGGCCCACTTAGTTAACCTTTGATTCTTATTTTGGAACTTGTTAGCATATTTGAGTGGGTGGTGGTCAGTATACACCCTGATAATGTCGCCTGAAGGGCACAAGACAGCGACAAAGCAAAAAAAAAAAAAAAAAAAAAATATATATATATATATATATATATATATATATATATATATATATATATATATATATATATATATTTTTTTTTTTTTTTTTTTTTGTCGCTGTTTCCCGCGTTTGCGAGGTAGCGCAAGGAAACAGACGAAAGAAATGGCCCAACCCCCCCCCCCATACACATGTACATACACACGTCCACACACGCAAATATACATACCTACACAGCTTTCCATGGTTTACCCCAGACGCTTCACATGCCTTGATTCAATCCACTGACAGCACGTCAACCCCTGTATACCACATCGCTCCAATTCACTCTATTCCTTGCCCTCCTTTCACCCTCCTGCATGTTCAGGCCCCGATCACACAAAATCTTTTTCACTCCATCTTTCCACCTCCAATTTGGTCTCCCTCTTCTCCTCGTTCCCTCCACCTCCGACACATATATCCTCTTGGTCAATCTTTCCTCACTCATTCTCTCCATGTGCCCAAACCATTTCAAAACACCCTCTTCTGCTCTCTCAACCACGCTCTTTTTATTTCCACACATCTCTCTTACCCTTACGTTACTTACTCGATCAAACCACCTCACACCACACATTTTCCTCAAACATCTCATTTCCAGCACATCCATCCTCCTGCGCACATCTCTATCCATAGCCCACGCCTCGCAACCATACAACATTGTTGGAACCACTATTCCTTCAAACATACCCATTTTTGCTTTCCGAGATAATGTTCTCGACTTCCACACATTTTTCAAGGCTCCCAAAATTTTCGCCCCCTCCCCCACCCTATGATCCACTTCCGCTTCCATGGTTCCATCCGCTGACAGATCCACTCCCAGATATCTAAAACACTTCACTTCCTCCAGTTTTTCTCCATTCAAACTCACCTCCCAATTGACTTGACCCTCACCCCTACTGTACCTAATAACCTTGCTCTTATTCACATTTACTCTTAACTTTCTTCTTCCACACACTTTACCAAACTCAGTCACCAGCTTCTGCAGTTTCTCACATGAATCAGCCACCAGCGCTGTATCATCAGCGAACAACAACTGACTCACTTCCCAAGCTCTCTCATCCCCAACAGACTTCATACTTGCCCCTCTTTCCAGGACTCTTGCATTTACCTCCCTAACAACCCCATCCATAAACAAATTAAACAACCATGGAGACATCACACACCCCTGCCGCAAACCTACATTCACTGAGAACCAATCACTTTCTTCTCTTCCTACACGTACACATGCCTTACATCCTCGATAAAAACTTTTCACTGCTTCTAACAACTTGCCTCCCACACCATATATTCTTAATACCTTCCACAGAGCATCTCTATCAACTCTATCATATGCCTTCTCCAGATCCATAAATGCTACATACAAATCCATTTGCTTTTCTAAGTATTTCTCACATACATTCTTCAAAGCAAACACCTGATCCACACATCCTCTACCACTTCTGAAACCGCACTGCTCTTCCCCAATCTGATGCTCTGTACATGCCTTCACCCTCTCAATCAATACCCTCCAATATAATTTACCAGGAATACTCAACAAACTTATACCTCTGTAATTTGAGCACTCACTCTTATCCCCTTTGCCTTTGTACAATGTCACTATGCACGCATTCCGCCAATCCTCAGGCACCTCACCATGAGTCATACATACATTAAATAACCTTACCAACCAGTCAACAATACAGTCACCCCCTTTTTTAATAAATTCCACTGCAATACCATCCAAACCTGCTGCCTTGCCGGCTTTCATCTTCCGCAAAGCTTTTACTACCTCTTATCTGTTTACCAAATCATTTTCCCTAACCCTCTCACTTTGCACACCACCTCGACCAAAACACCCTATATCTGCCACTCTGTCATCAGACACATTCAACAAACCTTCAAAATACTCATTCCATCTCCTTCTCACATCACCGCTACTTGTTATCACCTCCCCATTTACGCCCTTCACTGAAGTTCCCATTTGCTCCCTTGTCTTACGCACCCTATTTACCTCCTTCCAGAACATCTTTTTATTCTCCCTAAAATTTACTGATAGTCTCTCACCCCAACTCTCAT